>NC_052956.1:4439161-4534161 GCF_013358895.1 Oreochromis aureus
TGCTTCAAAAAAGAAAAGAACTTTTCACATTACTCAGCTTGTACTCCAGCTACAGCTGCCCTGAACATAGCAAGGGTCATCTGTTAAAACAGCTTTCCTTGACAACTAATAATTATTTTAACCACGTTAATATACATTCGTGAAGCGAAGCTCGTGATAAAAGCATTCGACAATTCCACTACTACTTGTTCAACGTGTGTGTCATGAGTAGGCGCGTGACCTCTAAACACAACACACAATGCTTGTAACCTTGCTATTTTTCCTTTGTATTGCTGCTAAGTCACTGATGAATTTCCAAACAAGTCTGATTAAAAATCTATTTTGAGCCTTATATGTGATTAATTTGATGGTTTCTGACCTCTACTCCAAAATGCACTTGGCCTTCCTCTGGTTCGGACTCAGGAACTGCCAAAACAGTTAGGACCCTTTTGGACTCCTTATATGGTCACGCTCTTGGGGGAAAGTACCAAGTGTGGTATGAAGGAGGGGGAGATTTGCCTAATGTTTGAAGAATGTGTTTTTAAACAGGCTCAGAAGAGCTTCATTTCCTTCATATAACTAGATATGCTTAGTTTATTTGGTACTTAATTGCTGGTTAATTGTTATTTCCTCCAGTGGGAGGAGCTAATGACTATATAGGCAGGACATGCAGCTCCTCTTGAGTAGCGTAGTGTGTCAGGCCATGTTAGTAAGGAGACCGCTGTAGCGATGGGCCAACCGAGGCCTTGTGAAACACTAAAACGTTTAAAGCAGATGTGTCGGAATTATATCGAGCTTTTGAAACAATCTGACACCCGTCTCCACAGTGACACCTTCTGGCCATTTTTGCTATATCGCATGGTAATAATGCTAGTCTTTGAAGCGACACAGATTTTGTGCAATTCTAACCAGGTATTAAACTGGACTATAAATAACTATAATTAACACATTTTGGAAAATCTCCATACAACAAAGCAAGAAAAACTTTGTTAAAGACAGCGAGCTGTGACTGTAACAAACAACGTATTATCAAATGCACTGCACAATTTATACAATAAAATCTACAGAGAAAAGGCTAATGAGCTTATTTTCATAACCACATAAGTGTTGTGGATTTGTACGTAAGCAAAGTGCCCCATTAATCTTCGTGGAAGATGGTTTATCTACAGTGGAATGACGTGTGACTGAATGTAGCTAATTATGTTCATGAAAAATAAAGAAAAAACCAAGTGCTATGTAAAGATTTTTATTCAAAAATATCAATTTATTTAGTTTTGTTTGAGCTTCTTCTTTTGCAAATTGGAAAAAAATCAAAAATCATCACATACACACAATGGGATTTCTTTTTTAAATAAAGGTGCAGGTTTACAACTTGGCAATAGACTGATGGTTCATGTTACACATCAGCGATGTATCTTTCGACCGCTACGGTGGCATTATCTGTTGCCCTGCGGGTGCTATGGGTTTCACTAACTCAGCTGTCAAAAGGTTCACACAAACTGCCCTTTGCTGTTATAGCTGCTGCTAACAATAATAATGATGATGATGACTTTTAAGCTTTCTGGGAGTTTTCGGGTGTCACTAGGTTTTTTCTACACACTGTCAATCAAGGCTAGAAACAACAGGCAAGCCGCTTGTCAAAACTGGGGTCAAAAGTTCCAAAATTAGCCACGTCATGTGATCAAGTGACGTGGGCATTTTGAACCACAAAGCAGGCTTTCAAAACATCTGTGTAAGCTCAACATAGCGTCAAAACATCAGTATCGGGCATCCCGTGCCTGGTTGCAGCTCCTCTTGGGGAGTGTAGCCTGTCAGGCCCATGATGGTGAGCAGGCCACAGTGGCTGTACTGCCAGGGGCCTAACTGAAAGGGAGTAAAGGCTGGTGCAGAATTGTTTCGTCAGTTGTTAAGTTTAGTTTTGGTTCATTATCATCCAGTTTTTAGTCCAGTCACTGTTACACTCTGCATTAATAATAAACTTAAATTTAAGCCCTTTCCTTAACCGGGTTCACCAGACTTTGCAGATCCTGCTGAGTGGTGTGTAGGTAGATGGCTCATCATCAATCATTCATACTGACATTTCCTTTGATCTAATGTCTCTCTGTGTGTTTATTTATACACACACTGTGTGACGTTGTGTATTTCTCTGTGTGAGCGTTGAGCCGAGCCTGCACGAGTGCAGTTTCATGCCTGTGCTAAGGTGGACGTGTGGTGTGTGCATTTGCGATGGTGTGTGTCCGAGCTGTGTGCGCAGGAGAGAGAGTTTAGACAGGTGCCGTGCTGCAGGTTTAATGACCTGAGGTGTGGCTGACTTCCCTTTGCCAATCTGAATCTCTTCCTTGTGCCCAACAGAGTGTGACACAGTCTGAGCGCATGGCTGGTGACAGGTGGGGGCAGGTGGGGGCCTCGTGACAAACTAAGGCAGAAAGAGAAAGTCTGTGTATTTCCTCGGGCTGCACCTCCACCTGAATGTTAAGTGTCTGAGAAGAGTTCTTATACTGACACGCAGCAGCTGCCAACATGCAGCTTGAAAGCTTGACTAAGCACGTGCTCACAAGCATCAAACACGACACTCTCACACGTGTGCACTATAGCAACAGAAGACATTCAGTGGGCCATGGCTGTGTTTTCACAAAGGCTAAACTCAACCACACCATCATCCAAATCCCATCCCTCCCCTTTGCCTTTCTCTGAATCTCCACTCCTTGTGGTAACTGGGACCGCAGGCATGCCTCTAATAGCTCCCACAATGCACCAGCACAAATTGGTTTTCACTCACATGGCTTACCCCCTTCCTGCTCCTCTCCTTCCATTGCTCTCTGTTCCTTGCTTTATTTCTACTTTTCTTTATTTTGTCCTCATCTCCTCCGCCCCTGCTCCTGCTCCCTCCCCCTGCTCCTGCTCCCATCCAGCAGGGCCCACCTGTCAGCTTGTTTCTTTCAGTCAGTCAGTCTTTTCCCAACATAACTGCTGATGTAAGTGCCTGCAGCTCCCGCCCAGATGACTGCATAGTGGGAGATGAGCCCTACGTTCAGCTAATGGCTACCAGTAGCATCAAAACAATATCAAATTGCATTGACGTTGTAGTAATAAATGAAATATGCATCTTACTGTCATCCCGTCTGTTCTCAGAAGCCTTTCATGTCTGGCTGTCGGCCAGAGCGTTTCTCAGAGGGAGCTTTGTGTGTTTTAGCAAATTGCAAGTGGCTTTTTATGCTTTGAATGATGACGCTGGTGTCATTCAGAATACATAAGTGGACAGTGATTGATTCTCATTGAACTCAGGATGTGCATGTGTGTGTGTCCCATCAATTGGTGGTCAAGCCCACACATGACTCTAACCATCTAGATGATACACAACACTGAAAACCTGTTTTCTCCACATATACATTTTTTCTTTAGTTTAAAAGAGCAACATCTTATTTTCAATAAGTACCTCCTCAGCCACATAAACTAGTAAAGGGGGGAGTACACAGGCTGTCAGAAGGGACAGGGTGAACATGTATTACCTTAGAAGTTCTCAGTGTGATAATCGCAGGCGCCACTAAGCCTCCACAATCTGATTGGGGGGTGTGAGGGATGTGTAGAGGACATTTATCAGCATGACACAGGACACAATGCTCTTTGTTTGATTGGTCAAATTAGTGGAAGCTCATTTGCTTTCACTGCAAAATCCTTTACAGGGCTTTTCTGTTGTGTTAATTAAGCCGGAGCAAGAATTCTGTATGCTACTTGCATACTGGGTTTGCAAAGAAGAGAAGGAGATCATTGTTATTCCTCTCTTTCTCCTCAGAGGCATTGTAGTTGGGTTCTCTTTTTTTGGCTTTTTTTGTGATTCGCACCAAAGATGAACTTCTTAAATATATATTTGCTAAAATTAGTTTGGTTTAATTTTCCTCTGACAATTAGCTCCGCTGAATGCAAATTCTCCAGAGTTTTTCCTCTGTGGAAGCTGGAGTATTGCCAGCACCCAGTGTTTTGTTGTAGGAGAGATCAGACTTCCTGCAGCAGCCCTCTGATTTTGTCGGATGATGAGAGAATTAGGGTTGTATTAAGTCCGACAATTGCTTTTTCTCAATGTGGGGACAATTTCTGTTGACTTATGAATTTGCAGTTTTTATGTAAGCCTTTAAAAATAAAACCCTTTCAGTGCAAGAAAAGCATTCTCCTCGGTTCTCCTCGGTTAAGTGAGTCCTCTGGTGTTTTTTAGCAAAACATTTTGTCCTGTGATGTTGATTACAAGTTATTGTATGTATGTTTTTTGGGGTTTTTTGCAGTTAAGCTGGAAATATGTTGAGACAGGAGGATGTTTTTTGGGCTTAAAACAAGCTAGAAAGCAAGGCTGGAAAACCGCCAAGCTCTCAGGATTTGGAGAGCAGTCATGGGGTTATTAATAAATAATAAATAACACCATAAATCCTGTGCTGACATCTTATTGGACATTTGTCCTTTAAAACAGTAATGTCTACATGTAAGTTCTCCAGTCACGCTCCAGCTCACTTATTTAGTCTACAAATACTTAACCCACCTCGTTTCCTGCTTGTACAGCCTGCCATGTGCACCCTTTACACACACTGAGAATCGCTGGTGCTGTAGCCTCACACGGACTCTCTACCTTTGTCCTCTAATTAATCAACCAAATCAGCCATCAGATAAGGTGCGAACTCCCGAATGTTAACCAGTCTTGTTTCCTCTGAGTACATTCAGAGACTGTTTTTGTTTTGAAACAACATCATAGCAAAATGCCATGACACAGAGCAGTGCCGTCTCCCACTTCCTCAAAAAAAGCATTGCTCGTCTTTCTCCGTGGCCTGTTTTATGTCATTTGCCATTTCGCTGAAGCTTTGTTTGGCCTGCTGGTTTTTAGATGCCGGTCTGGCTGATCTGTTCCACCAAGGTTCAGTGTGTGTGCAGCTCGGATTAGAGGCTAACATAAAGTGGTCAGAACTTGGGTTATGTAGCGCAATTTCTTTTATCAACATGCTTTATTTGAGGCTTTTAATTGAAGCAGGTATGACACGAAAAAATACAAAAGCATTAGCCAATAGGATATCTAGCATATGATCATATGACTTGTGACCAGTTGTTGCAGTAATCACATGAGAGGAAAGGGCATTGATCAAGTAGGACATGAGCAACACTGTATTAGGTCCCTGAATTAGAGAATCTAAAGCACTATAAATCATTGACATCTTTTTTTTTTATGTAAACGAGATCATTGTGAAAGCTTATTAATTAAGTGTTCCTCATCCATGCCTGTAAGGGATAACATTTTTAAATATAAAAGTTTAAAATGCTTCTCTTTCTCCTAAGAAAATTAGCATTACCACTCTGTGGCTGTCGTTGCATCATTGAAGGGGATTTTGTTATAAAAATTCATTCATTTGGTGACTTTTGTTTTTCATTTTGATCTGCATGGTTTATTTCGTTGTTGTAACATATGTTTTTTTTATTTGTGTGTTTTTGTTTCATTGTAAAGGAAGCCAAGCTGCGTGAGCTGCTGGATAACAGCACGCTGTCGGGGAAGTTGGAGAGCAGGATGCTGACGGTTGTGAGTGGCACCGACATGGTGAATATCACCTACCTGAACTTCATGGCGTTCCAAGAGGAGATTGCAAAGGTAAAAAAAGAAAATCATGCACAGCAGCAGTAAACAAAGTAACTACTTTTTCATTGTATATAACCCGGACAGCCACAAAAAACCACAGACAGGTGAAGTGAGTAATAACTTTGACTTGTGCAGTGGCATCTCCGGCGTCTACAGTGGTGCGTGGGATATCTTAGCCAGTAACTAAGCAGTCAGGGTGAGGTTGTGTAGCCCTACCCATGTACCTATACTCACCCTATAATTATATTAGAATTATTCCCTGGAAATGTTGTGTTTGGCATCATGTGGGCAACCAGGCATCATTCACCTGGAGAAAAAGAAGGCAGCAGGATGCACTATATGAAGAATAGTGCATCGGAATAATTGTATTAATGTAGGGTCTTTACCTTACAATATAAAGTGGTTTGAGGCAACTGTTGTTGTTTGGTGCTATATAAATAAAATTGAATTGAATTGAAGGTAAGCTGCCAGAAACAGTGTGATGCTCTGGAGAATGTTTTGCTGGGATCCTTGGATTCATGTGGATATTGATCTTAAACGTACCACATACCTAAGCATTAGTGCAAACCAAGCTCGTGTCTGAATTGCAAAGGTACTCTCTGAAGACATTAGACTCTTTCATAGGGACAATGAGTCTTGCAACACTGTAAAAAGTGCTTGGGAATGGTTTTAGGGAGCATGACGAAGCTTCCAAGATGTTAACTTTGCCTTCAGTTTCCACAGATGTCAGTTCATTTAGACATCTGTGGGATGTGCTGGAAAAAAAACTAGTCAGATCTGTGAATCTGCTGCTGATGAATTAGAGAGTCTACGCCTCGATGGGTCACAGCTGTTTAGGCTCTTTGGTGGGGACTTGCACTATGTTATGCATGGGGTTTTAATGTTGTGCCTAATATTTGTATATACTATTAAACTAAGCCATTAAACGCAATAAATAATATTCTCAAATAGTGAAAGCGTTTCTTAATAACTGTTTATTATTAATTGATTTAGGAGGCTTTAGACCAGGGGTGTCGAACTCCAGGCATTAACGGCCGGTGTCCTGCAGGTTTTAGATGTGTCCTTGATCCAACACAGCTGATTTAAATGGATAAATTACCTTCTCAACATGTCTTGAAGTTCTCCAGAGGCCTGATAATGAACTAATCATTTGATTCAGGTGTGTTGACCCAGGGTGAGATCTAAAACCTGCAGGAAACCGGCCCTCGAGGCCTGGAGTTCGACACCCCTACTTTAGACGGAGGTAAAATTTCTTTTTTTAGGATCATGGTGAAAACCTGCATCATAAGTTCATCATCAAGTCATTTACCACTCTGGAAAATTATGAAAAATGATCAGCATACCTACTCTGTATGCATGAACTTCATTTATTCCTGACACATGGCAGCAGAAACTGAACACAAACTTCCAGCCTTCAGCAGTTATCAGCATCAAAGCGCAAATGAGTTCACCGCCGCTCTCTTTCCTGACTCTAGGTGTGTGTGTGTGTGTGTGTGTGTGTGTGTGTGTGTGTGTGTGTGTGTGTGTGTGTGTGTGTGTGTGTGTTGCGTGTGGGTTTATTTCCTGCAGGAATGGGCAGAAGAGCTTTTCAACCTGGCGTCCAACCTCTTGGTGCAGAACATGTCCAGAGAGGCGTGCCTCGAAAAAGCGTACGTCAGCGGATGCATGCACACACGGACACACACACGCACACACACACCCACACACACACACGCAAGCAGTCTCGAACAAAATGTAAATCCACAGTCCCCAAGATAGATATGAAAATCAGGCCTGCAAGCACTAGAAATGTCACTCATAGCAAGAGTCACATTAGGGACATGATGTATTTTACATGAACAAAAACGGTAAAATGTTCTGTAAAAATCTTGCAAAACCATCATGTAGCGTTTACACCTTCACCAAAGCACATTTGTGCTTACATTGTTCACACACTGCAGTCTACAACGCAGCCTGAGCCGCATTCTTCACACATCAACGGAGGAAGTAAGAACAGACGAAAGTAGAATTATCAAAACAGCTGGAAATATGTTTATACCAGTTTATAAAACACCCTGCATGTGTCAGTTGTCTTTTCTTGCTTCCCATATGTGAGTGTGCATTTGTTTGGTGCTGTAGTGTATGTTTTGTGTTACAGTAGTGACATATAGTAGATTCCAGGCTGACTCGGTGAGCTGAGCTTTTGGTTGAATTGGGAAAAGAGAGGAAGAGAGGGCAAAAAACAGGAAGCCAGTATTTTGTCAGTTCCAGGGTATTACATAAATCACTGATTATCCTTATCAGTGGCTCTATGTCCATGACTGCTTTCATCATCCTTTGCCCTCGTGTCACCTCTGATTCCGAGTGAAGCTCACGCAGAGTGAGCATAAATATGAACGCGAATCATTTTTTGCTGGACTCTGCTCGCCGACAACTCCCAGCTGTCTGCTGTTTATCAGTGAACAGAAGCCATTAACGTGCACCCCCGAGGAGGCTAATTGACTTATGAGACAATAAAAGTGGTCATCGACCACATAGTGCAGATAGAGTGGAATAGAATTGAATACAGCAGGTCTGGCGGTCACGTCGGTTGCTCGCAGCAGCAGTTGTTGTACACTCCTTGCTTACAAATAAGGCAATTCTTTGCCATACCGCTACTGCAGCGCGAGGATGCTGCCTCCCTGAAGTGATGTTGATGTTTCTCCGCGTGTGGTTAATTCTCATCACTATCTCTTAAAGCAGTGATACTGATATTGGGTGGTGGGTTTTCTGAGGAGTGGCGTAGCTGGGCAGCGTTCTCATCAACAGGAAACTAAACAGAACCCAGCATGTTTTTTAAATGACCACTTGCTGAAAGGTTTTGAAATCAGTACAATTATAATTGAATACCCTCCTTGGATAACACAGCCCTCAATTACCAAACATGGCAGGGTTAGAACTGCGTGTTTTACTCTGTGTTGCTCTGTGACTATGTCTGGAAACTTGGAGTTGAGCAGTTAGCGTCATCTAACTTCTTATGTCTTTGGCATCATCTAATGAAGAAATGAGTAAATGAGTAACGTCTAGGATTAGCTAGAGTGGGTACATGAAGAAGAACAGAGAAAGTAGTGAGGTAAACAGAAAAGGAGACAGTGAGTAATCTGTTTCCCCCTTTCTCCAGTGTCATAATGAATAATACAAGCATTTCTGAGTCAGATGGGGGCATTAAGAAACTCTTCTTCCCTTCCTTGTTTGGGAGCCTTTCAATCATTCTCTGTAAAAAAAAAAAGAAAGAAAGAATAAAGCCTCGTGCAGTGTTA
Organism: Oreochromis aureus; assembly: GCF_013358895.1. Lineage (NCBI taxonomy): Eukaryota > Metazoa > Chordata > Actinopteri > Cichliformes > Cichlidae > Oreochromis > Oreochromis aureus. Next base: position 4,448,027 of record NC_052956.1, read on the forward strand.
CTGGCTAACTTTATCTCAACCAAAACTTTTTGTTTATAGCTTTTCAAAACGAAGAAAAAAACAACTCCCCAAACTTGGATCCCAATTGACAATTAAAAGTCACCAGCCTATTAGCCTGAGGCAGTCGGCAAGTTCTGTCAAGTGGACACTGTAATGGATATTAATTATTAGCTAGCAGCCACTTAAAGCCCAGCCTACAATGATGGCTCCTGTTGCAGCCGAGCTATTTATAGGCCAGGTTACACACTGCCTGTGCACTGCTGCTGCACTGCTCTGCGCTGCCAGCGTTCAAGACTTCCAGGGATTAGCCCACAGTTCTGACCTCCCGTGTAAACTCCGGCAGATATATCCGCAGTATGCAAAGAGAACTCCACTCATGCACAGTCAGCCACTTTGAGATATTCGGGCACTTTTTATCACTTTCCGATATGCATTGCGTACCAGTCTGCAGACCTGGTCATGGCAGACGGTTATGTATGTCAGTCACACGTGTAAGATCAAGCAAACACCCCCCACACATACATTAAACCTGATGAAGAATGTCACTCACACTGAAAAAATCACGAGCTGCTGATGATGTGTGCTCTGTCCAATGCAGATACACCCGGCTGAAGCTGCAGCTGAACCCTGAGGGAAGAATCCCCGTCAAGAAGTAAGTCTGTGTGACTCATCCACCCCCTACCACACCCCTCCCCCATCCCCACAACGGTTCTGCTCTTTTCATCGATGCATATAGTTTCCTCTGCCTTTTTGCCTTCTCTCTAAGCGTGCAGACGAATAAACCTGCGCTTTGTTTTTTGCATATGTGCGGCTTTATTAGAGTATATTACCCATTCCATCTGTCATGACAATATTCATTCTTGTTCTCCTTATCACCACTTTTCATTTATCTCACGCTTATAGGTTCGTGCCTGTTTCACCCATGTGAATTTTTTATTATTATTTTTTTAAATATCACTAACTTTAGTCTGAATGTGTCAGTTTGTGATTTGTCTGAGAATTTCATTTTGTATATTTCAGTTTCAGTTTGATTTATCTGGAAGTTTGTCATCGCCTCATTGAAAATCCACCTCTCTCCATCTCCATTAGTCAAGTTGAGCTCTCAGGCAGGCGGGCAGCAGTGAACCTCCGCGATAACCTCCCTCAGAGCCGCGGAGGAAAGCAGTGGGTGTCAACAGAGAGAGACACTCCTTGCTGTTTAGGGAATTAACCTCCTAGCTAGGAAGACATGTCAGTTTGACTAATGTCAGCTTGATACTGCTCTTCCACTGAGCGTACAGTAAGTGCTGGTGGACCTGCGCAGGCATACCTCTGCAAGCAATTAAAACAGGCTATTCCTAACAGAAGCAGACCTAAATGTCCTGCTGTGGCTGCAGTGACACTAGAGTCCACTGTAAATCACTTTTATTGTCTGTATACACCAGAATAAAACAGATGACAGAAGCTTGAAAACACAGATGTCTGTCGGCAGTGTTTTTCCAGAGTTAAATGAACCGAGACGCTGATGATGTGACGATGTGAAGTGATTTGAGATCATTTTGCGTTATTTACATGCGTACATCATAAAGAAACATTACATCTGCATGCCTTTTGTTTATTTATGCAAGAAAAAAGATGCTTCTGTTGAGACAGACTCTATGGCATTACAAGCACAAGCACAATGACATGATAATAAAAATTATGACAGCGATGATGAAAATTGGTGTGATTTGCAAAATGACACCATTGCCGGGAAGCTTTCTTTCCTCATCTTTGTTGGGGCCTGTGTGGCATCGCATTCATAAAGACTTGTCGCTTTTATGTACACAAGTGGCATTTGCCATCGAAAACTTTGCAATTCACTGTAAGCAGTATTAAAATCAAGCTGTTTTCTATGTTTATATGTGAATATTAAAACTATTAAAACTACACTATTTTATCTCAGTCCACCCATCTATCTATGAGAGCAAACGTATTAGAAACACCTCTCACTGAAGGAGAATTTATGCTGCTGCATTACTGCACAGCTTCCTAATGCTCCAAATAAGCTGAATCAGTAGCTTCCCAACTATTTCAGCATAAACAGAAATTTAATGTGCAACCTTTATGAATGTAAAATTCATTGCAAGGCTGTTAGACTGCAGTATTTAAATCTCGCTGTCCCATCTTCTACCCCTCCCTTATTATATTGCATTTCTTTTCCCACACAGGCATCATCTGAGTCTAATATTTGTCTTTAGTGTTGCATTCTGTCCGGCCTGTAGTTTCACCCTTTTTATTTTTTTGTTCATTCCCTCCTAAGCTGTTGCTACAATATTACATTTTCACAGAATAATCTTAATATGTGTCAGTTAAATGCTGTGACGAATTCATCTGTTTGACACACAGCCTTTAAAGGAGTGAGAATTTCTCTCCGTGTGTGGCATTTTCTGTGATTACTCATAACAGCATGTTTTTTGTCTCCCTGCAGTATCTTCAGGATGTTCTCGGCAGACAGGAAACGAGTGGAGACAGCGTTGGAAAGCTGTAACCTCCCTTCTGGCAGAGTGAGACTCCAAAATACTGAAGCTCTCTCTTTTTTCTAGTATTACTGTCGCCTCATATTTCCTCCGTCCCTGAACCGGCTTCTGTCTCCATCTCATCCTGTCTCTTTTATGTACAGTTGCTTTCATCCATCCATCCATCCATCCATCCATCCATCCATCCAACCATTTCTGTTCTGACTATTCAGCTCATCTCTTAAAACCCAAACTGATTGCTGCTGTGCTTATTCGTCTTATTTTCTGGATGTCTGCGTGAGTCCCAGCACAGAATGGATTTAGCCTTGGTTGTAATGCAACAAATAGACCCAGTGGGAGCAATTGAGATGACAAAAGCTGTTTTATCTCTACCTTTTTTAGATGCCACTAGAGAGAAGCTGCACCCTAATGCATAGAGGTGCAAACAGTGCTCTGTATTCAAACAGTAGCAAACAATTTTCATCCCTAGAAGTGGGAAACTGCTGTTTAAACTTAAATGTATTGACATGTGTGTAGTAAGACAAACACACTAAGCTAATTGGAACTGGGTCAGGTCACTTTCAGATGTGACTGAACTCATATAACATGTTTACATTTAAATTATGCACTGAAAAGGTTATATGTCAGGTTAAGTCTGTAGTGAAGTGAAATGCATTTTGGATATTCAGCATTTTTAGTTGGTTAAAATTGGAATATATAACATACCTGACGCAAAGCACAGGTGTTCTGTGTGCATACAAGTGGGCTTCAGTTTCTTTTGTTACTGCAGTTTTCTTATCAAATCCCAGAAACACTGATTCCCAGTAAAATAAAATGTCTTTGACGGGTGGCTGTGGCTCAGGTGGTAGAGCAGATCAGCTACTGATTGGAAGGTTGGTGGTTCGATTCCTGGCTCCTCCAGTCTGCATGCCAAATATCCTTGAGTTTAGAAGTGAATGGGTGAATGGGGTCTGTTGTATAGAGCGCTTTGAGTACTCCGGGAGAGTAGAAAAGCGCTATATAAGAATCAGTCCATTTACCATTTATTCAAAACGCAATAAAAAAACCTTTGACAATGTACAATAAGACCTGATGGCACCCTGATTTTAAATGTAATCTCAGCTGATTATAGCTACTTATTATTTTTAATCTGATTAGCGAATTGTGGCCAACTCTGGCTACAATCAATGCCTTCTGAATACGAATCAAATTAAAATATATATATATATATATATATATATATAATATTTATACATACACACAGGAATACAAACACACGCCCACAGTCAGAACAAGCTATACATAATTAGCACAGGGAGAGAGAGCAGGAGGTAAAAACCGATTGCTGTATGAAGGTCTGCTGGGATTTGCTGTTATTCCATTGCACAAGTAATTACAGCTAAATGGTATTGCTGTTAATCCCTCAAACACACACACTCCCAGGCAAAAGCACATACACAGCCCAGCTCGCACCAATGTCTTTTGAATGACTCACTGAGTCTCAACAGGGCTTGACCTGCATCCCCCTACTTCTGTGCATCCTTCCTCACCTCCCTCCTTCCCAGTCTTTTCTAACACTGTGTGGTTCTGCTCTGTTTCTTGCTGGCAAAATGTTGTTCCCTGCTGCTGAGCACGCTGTGTCTTTATCATACCTGTTTGCCTCTGATAGCTCTATAAGAAGCCCTGACGCTAAGTGCAAATTGCAAGCAGTAATTTGCTGTTTATTATTTGCATCTCTGCAATTGCTTCAAGAGGGCCAACTATAAGACGGCAGATGGATTGACAGATCTGTGTTTCTTTTAGTCACATTAGTGGGTTGGTGGATAGATGTCTTTACCTCAGCAGTACTCTAACTAGGAAGTCTGCACAACATGAAATTTCTTAGTATGCGGGCAAAGTTTGATATAAGTAAGTACATTTAAAACCAAAGTTCTTTACATGAAAATGAAATAGAATAAACGGGTTCCTAAAAAAGTATGGCTATACATATTCACAGTGTTTACATCAAATAAATCGGTTAAGAGCCAAACCCTTAACTTCTCCACAGTGCTCGAAGCACTCAATGAGTAACTGATGGTTGACAGTGTCAAAAGCAGCACACGACTGCACAGAACTAAGACAGCACAACCAGAAACTGCAGAATATCAGAATATTGTTTGTTACTTTCAAAAACGCAGACTCGGTTCTGTGAAAGGTCTCATAAACAAAGGATGACATATAAACAAACCGTTCTTTAGTCAAAGATGCAGTTTCGATATAGTATCAATAACACTCTGAAGATCCACTGCCAAATTTTTATCCTGTAAGTAGGACTTGACTACTGCATGCTTACAAGGAACTGTACAGAAGTGAGGCTTGCATTTATAATTCTCAGGACATCACAACCTGATGTAAAAAAATATTTCCTCGTTAAACCAAGATGGAAGAACAGAAGTGGAACAGGTCATATGAGAAACCAAGTCTGACTTCAGAGGTGCAAATAACCAGATAATAAGCAACAGGGTTAGCTCCAGAAATTAGAATATTTGCTCCTATGTGTCTAACCTTACTCTAAAAGAGGTCCTGAAAAAGGAAATACTACTATATACACTCAATAGTCCCTATGCAAGAAGTACTTTTACAAATAGATTTTTCTTAAGCGACAGCTACAAGTGATTTGATTGATTTTCAAAACATGTAGAGATAAGCTAAATCGGCTAAACTACATAATTCTGTTTATCCCAAGATGATACAAATATAAAATTCACTTTACTGTGCACATAGGATCATTACTTTACATAGATATACACAAGTAAGCATCTCATAGATAAAGAAGATGCTACATGAAAGATTGCCTTTTTGTAAAGGCTGCACTAGGATCAGTGCATTAAACTGAAAATAGAGTTAAATGCATTTTATTTAACTAATAAAAACACAGTTTTGTTGCACTGAGGCATGCAAGAAAAGTCTTCTCCAGAGCAGCTGTCACTGTGGAAAAAGTATCTTTTATCTATCAGCCTGTACATTTTAAATCCACTTTTTTGCCCTTCCACAGTACGTCCAAACGCTACTGCCTGCAATTTATTCAGCTATGTTACTTTTGTCTGCTGCAGAATGACTCCATTCCCCAGGAGGACTTCACTCCAGAGGTCTATAGCATGTTCCTGAGCAACATCTGCCCTCGGCCTGAGCTGGACCATATCTTCTCTGAAGTGTAAGTACTGTGTTTCTCTCTGTTCTCTCTGTGTGTGGTAATAATAACCTTTTCCACCTCCAAAGAATATGGGAATTCCCAGTTTAAAATGTCAAAAAAATCATAATTGATATATTTTTTCCCCAAATCATCTGTTGTTCTTTTCATACTAGCGGCCTCAATAGGAAAATTTGGTTTCCCAGGTTCAAGCCAGATCCTTTTATCCATTTATAAGACGTTAATTAGCCCAGGAAAGTGTGTTCTAACATCCTTGGTTGTGGCTTCTCGAGCCTAGCTGGTTTGGCCTCTCGTGCTGCAGAAGTACAACTGCCCTTTGGCCCAGAGGGACTGAGACCGTCAGCCGAGGAAGCACGCCAGCTCGACCGATGCTACTCCAAGTCATAAATCTGTATTTTAATCACAGTTAAGTGAGGTAGCAGGAGAGCCAGGAGGATGTGTGGAAGATAATTTAGTCGAACAGGCTTGGATGCGAAAGGCGTTTTTAATGAATTCTCATAATTTACTCAAAACACAACATTTAATCCTGTTGTTTTGCATGTCTGCCGCTCTGCCTCGCCACGTCTTTTTGCACTTTAATTACAGCTCCTCCCCTCCTTCGTTTTTTCCTTGTTTCATTTCCCCATATGCTATTTTTTAATCCCATCCTTGCACCCACACCTTGCTTAGCAGCCCTTTAAGATGTTTGTCTAATTTTTTCTCATTTCTGCCCCGTTCCTTTCTCTGCTCAGGGGGGCCAAGAGTCGACCATACCTCACGGTGGAGCAGATGACAGAGTTCATAAACAGTAAACAGCGAGACCCTCGTCTGAACGAGATACTCTACCCTCCTCTCAAACCAGAACAGGTCCAGCTGCTGGTTGACAAATATGAACCCAATGCTTCGCTGGCACAGAAAGGTCAGTGGCTCATATTTCTGTCAAATACAATCCCAGGCACACTGACAAGCTTATGTGTACACAGACATGCACGTAACACCTTTTAGTACAGATCGACTTAATGATAGTATGCAAGTGATTTATAGTAAAAACTATCGGAAAAACACCGGTACATTATGCCCGTTGTGTGTTTTTACACTGTCATCCTCTACTAACCCTGCACTCCAGCCGCTACCACCAATAAATTTGGCAGGGGTGTTGCCATAGAGACTGCTGGATGGTGTCCAAAGCTTTTGCAAGTGAGGGGACATAGTGGGGTGCCAAGGAGTCTGTAAATACCAAACACACACAGTCAAACACACATCACCGCCACCAAAATGTTCCACCTGTTCCAAACTTGTGCTAAACTTACTGGAGGAAATTTCCCAACGTTTTATTTTATATAACCGACTACACTGCTTGGAAAGAAGAAGAAGAAGAAGAGTGTGTATGAACTGTATTGAACAAAGTAGAATAAATAGCAAGTGGAGCGGAGAGGACGCGTGTAGCAGTGTTGAACGTATTCAGATGTTATGCATGCATGCGTCCAGTGTTTGGGAGTCAGTTTACAGCGTGTTCATTCATCAGTGCTTTTCTGTCTGTTTTGAATGAGTAGTGAATCTTTCTGCTAGCTTGAACCTGTTTCTAAACTGAAATCTTTGCAAGAATAAACATATGGCCCAATGTGTCTGTTAGCTAATGACTAAATTAAGGATATCTGTGGTCACTGAAAGAGCTCAGTACACTGTAGTTTCATGTGAGAAATGAAATTTTAACAGGACTACACAGAGTCCTATGAAAAACTAAGGAAACTCCATGATGTGGAATCACCTTTACAAGCAATTATTTGAGTACTTTGTCAGTCTCACATCGTTGTGGAGAAATTTGGGCCCTCTCTCTTTCACAACGTTGCTTCAGTTTATTGAAGTTTACAGTCATTCTTTAATGCACATCTCTCGTGAGATCTCACCAGAGGTCTGGACTTTGGCCATTCCAACACCTTTTCTTTTTTTGGCCAATCTGTTGTAGATTTGCTGCTGCGTTTGGGATCATTGTCGTGTTGCATGATCTAATTTAGGCCAAGCTTTAGCTGCAAGTCAGCTGGTCTCTGGAATACTTTGGTGTAAAGAGGAATGTACGGTCCATCCAATGACTGCAAGTCCAAATCATCACCCCTCCACCACTGTGCTGACAGATGTTATGAGGTGTTTGTGCTGAAATTCTGTGACATGTTGGTGTTAGCCGAGCATGGTGCTGTGCATTATGGCTATACATTTGGTCTGTCGGTCCAAAAGGACATTGTTCCAGAAGCCCTTTGATTTGTTCAGATGCAACTTTGCAAGCCTAATCTTTGCTGCTATGTTCTTTAAATAGAGAAGAGACTCCTGCCTACTCTTTCCAAACAAGACATCAGTTTGGATAGTCTTTTTCTATCTGTGCTGTCATAACCTTTAACATTTGACATGCTAACTGAGACCTGTAGAGTTATATTTTGTGTTTTTGCAGATTGCAGATTGCACAGTTTGACCTTGGGATGAATTTGCTGGGATGTCCACTCCTGGGAGGAGTGTGGCATTGAGTTAATACATATTTGAATGCTCCAGACCAGCAAAGTGCCAAAACCTTCCCACTTCCTGATGATCAGTTATTCAAGTGCTATTTACCCTTTTAATTTCACTGGAAGCAGTTTTTCACAGAGTCTGGCAAAGGCTTTCTTCTTCACATGTCTGTATCTGTCTGCGTAATACAATGTAAGGCTTTGTACCTAAAATTGAAAGGGCAATAAATAGTTTGCCTGGTTCCTTTCAAAGGATTAAACTGCAGTAAATCTAAAACGTATAAACCTACAGTTCATTTTTTAGTTTTATGTGCAGGACTTCAGCACCATTTCTTGATCTGCTATCATTTCACTTTATTATGTGTGTTGGCTTCCTAATTTGCTTAATGTGACCTGTATGTTGTCTAAGTGGTAACATGTTGTTGGTGTTGTTTAAACTCGCTCGTCTTTTTTCATTCCCATGTTTAAATTGTATATCAGTGTCAACCATCTAAATTAATAGAAGGATTTTAGTTTTAATATTTAGAGTATTAGGAGTGGTACAGAATAATATATAAAGAAATGAGATGGATGCGTCTTGGTGAGCCAGCACTCCTGGACATGCTGTGCTTTCATGATGTCTCAAGTGTCAGTAGACCCAGAGCTGCCAGTACTGGAAAACATCACACTCCAGATATCACGCAGCAAGGTCTTATATTTGCCAATTCAAATTTTATCTGTGCTAGAAAAGCATCTTACACAAGTGTGCCAAAATGGATGAGTTATCGTACGCCGTGTACGGTTTATTATGAGCAAAATGCTGGGTTGATTTTTCTCCCCATAGTGTCGAACCAATCGCTGCCTTTGAATATGCCATCTATAGATGTAGTTAGATTACTTACTCTATATGTTTACCTTTTGTTAGTATATTTTCTCCTTCAGGACTTAAAACATCAAAAACTGTTAAAGCTGCGAAGTCATCAATCCACCCGATTTAGCTACGTATTTAACGAGGCTTGTGGTGGAGAAGGAGTTGGCGTTAGGCTTCATACAGATTGATAATTCATCACAGAGCTTCCAGGAGTTTTGGTACTATGAACCTAATTCTTATCTTCTTTTTTCAGGTTTGTCTTTTTGTGTGTTAGTGTAGTGGTTAACACATTTGCCTATCTATGATTGTAAAAACAAAATGCACTTGCAGTTAAAGTTAACAGTAAATCACGTGACTTCTACCCCAAATCAAACTGTAATAAGCTCAGCTGTGACATAAATTTAAATTTTACTAAAGGATTGAGTGAAGGATTCGACAGAAGTATCGGTGGCTTGAATGGTTACCTCGATGTAGTCGCTGAAAAAAGATAAGAAGCAGTCAAGTGAACATACTTGAAAACAACAGGTGGTTTTTGTGAAGGGTCCATATGGCAGAGCAGTAGAATACAGCATTTTTCTATATAAAGCTGCTTATTAATAATTTTTGTCATTATGCTGGAGATCTGGAGGATTAAATAATGCTTTTGTGTCAGGAATTCTTCTTTGGTGGAAGAAGAGAATGATTATCTAAACATTTTATGGAAACTATACTAAACTAGAAGCTTTGTCTTTTTAATAATCTCCCCTGAATAAAGTGCCTACTTTACTTTGTTTGCACATGTGACCGAATAAATCACGGGTCCTTAAATGAGTTAAAAGTCATTTTTTAAAGCACACATATCCATCCTGACTGCCTAATGTTTGACTCTGATCGCAGCCATGTGCTCATACTGTGATGTTGTGTGTTCATCCTGTCCCAGGCTCTCTGGAAGCATGCCCTTCCCTGTCCCAGTGACAGATTTCCCCACGTGAAGTATTTATCTAGCCGGAGGAAGTGCCGCCATCTGCACTGCAGAGGGGTCCAGAGCTCCACATGCAACCTTCACACACACACAGATTCACATACACATAAACATACTTTCTCCTCTTTCAAGGACACTCGCGTTCGTAAAAACATACATGGATTTTAGGTGGCATGGAAATTTTAGACACGCAGTCTGTGTTTAGCTTGGGGTAAAAAGCCCCCCTGTTGATGGATAAACAGAGAACCATATGCTTTAACTAAATATGCTCCAGAAATGTGTGTATTATTGATGGTGAAGAGTTGTCTTTTTTAAACGTTTTAATGTTTCACTTTCTCCATTTGTGACTTGGAGATTTTTATTTTTTTATTTTCTACCTCTCATTCATGTCTTCACTGCTAAATCACTGTGTCTGCGACTGTTTCAGTCTGTGCTCCCTCAGATGTTATGACATCGTTTGAAGGAAGATGAATGAAATACAAAATGAAACAAGAATTTTTCATAATTCAAGAGTGGATAGTTGGCTTATTCACTTGAATGGTGGAGAGGAAGCTCTTCAGTCTTACGGGTGAAATTCAGAATCCATTTCTCTGTCCAGTTTCCTCTCCTCTCAGTATGAGCCGTTATTGTGACCCGTGGCTAAAGTTTTGCTTGGCTCGAATCTTCTTGTAGAATTTCTTCTCAGGTTTCACCTTGAGAGTAACACTTGTATGTTCCCACTCTGGTACGGCTGCATTACAATCCCAGCCGTGTCAACACAATTTTTCTGTGTTAGACCTACAAATGTCTTGAGAGATGGGGAAACTCTTTGTCTGCACGGAATGTGTGATACAAAGGTTAGACCTCAGCCAGGCAAAGGGAGATCCTGGGAGTCAGCGGGGAGTAAGACGCTGAGTGCGACAGAGCTCAGATGTCACAGACAGCAGCCAGCGTTAATTAGTCCAGCAACTCTGCAGAGGGCGGCACCGCATTAATTAGCATAAAGTGGCCAGAGGGACCTGCTGCACCCGTCAAGCTTGCATCACTTAGCATATTTAGCGTAATTTCAAGTAAGTGTGTGTGTGTGTGTGTGTGTGTGTGTGTAGGCAGGTGGAGGAAGTATTTTGCTTTGAGCAGCAACTATATGTTCAAAATTTAATTCATGAAGGCAAGGTGTTTGATGTGTATGGTAATGCGTATGGAAATATGATCTCGTGTGGATGGAGATGTGGAGCTTTTCATCAACCGCTTATTACTTATTTATTCAGTGTTATTCACTTTCTCAAGCACATTCAGTGAAGATTAGCTGAGTGATGGCAGCCAACAGGCAAAGCTTATCATGAGTGACCGTGACAACCAATCAAAAGCGAGGAAGGAACAGCTCCATGGGCAGCTTAGCTCCATCAGATCACTGTATTACTTATTGATAATAGCAATATTAGCTGAAGCTAGTGGAGCCTGAAATGGAGAAAAGTACATTTATATGGTAATCTACCTGCTGAGCAAAGGGAGCCTTTTCAGACTTGAATTTTCATAATTAGAAGCATGTACTGTAACACAGTATTTAACTGGAGTTAAATGTAGGAAAACATTGAGGGACAGCCCTAAAGGATTCACCGCAGAGGCTTTCAGCAAACAACGAGTTTCCCTAAATGAAACGAAAGAAAGTCATTTACCATCAGTCTCACACCTGCTTTTTCAATACACCCACTGTAATGCTTTAACCTCCTAGGACCTGGCGTCCACATATGTGGACATCACATTTCGGGTTGTCTAGACCAAAATACCAAATTTGGCTCTACAAGGGCCTGATTTCCACTTACGAGGACATTATACTGGCACTGTTCTATCGAAATTTAAAGCAGGTTTAAAAAATTATGTAATTCTTTGTTTTTACATTCATCAGGTCCCAATCAGCCCAAATAGCAAAGAGAAATTAAAAATGCATGCCATGAAAGAGTTTGGGTCTTAGGAGGTTAAAGGTGGAGAAAAATGCAGGCACACGTTTACAGAAAACAAAAGTGGCTTTTCTTTTATTAAAGTCACAGGTGAACGGGGATTCCAATCCATTCACCTCCATTTGAAATGTGGAAATAATGTTTCTATAAAAAGTGACAGACAAAACACTCAAATGTTCTCATAGCCATGTTCAGTTATGTTGCAGTTTGTTAAATATTTCATGTAATGCATTGCAAAGGGTGGAAAAAAATCTGTGACACATATGCCACCATATGCCACGCACCATATTTTAGCTTGTGCAGTTAAAAGGATAAGGCATTCTTAATGTTTAACACGGTGACAAATCTCATTAAGAAAATTAAAATCCAACATTATGTTACTCCATCTGGTAGTACTTTACATCTTCCTTACCCTGTCTTTGGCGCTCAGCCCCTTTACCCATTAATTTCTACTGAAAAACGAGACAATTCTGTAATTTAACTTTTAAATAATTTTCTAAAACTTTAGGGATCTGCAAATTTTCTTCAAATCAGAACAACTGCAAGATTTGGCAGGTAGTTCTATACTGAGTCAAATGACTCAAAGAAGAAAAAGCAGATAAGATGATCACTGCAGTGAACAGTGAAGCACGTGGAACAGCATGGCTTTTGGAGTGTTTTCACACCTGCACTTTTTAGTTGACTTCTGCTCTGGTTTTTTTCCTCCTCGTTGCGGTTCATTTGTGCAGATGTGAACAAGGTAATCCCAAACTTCTTTGGAGTTTGTTTGGAATTGGACCGAGAGTGAGAAATCCAGAGCGGTTCATTTGTGGTGAAAACTCAATCTGACCCAACCGCCAGGTGTACGCTTCGAGTGTGACCTAAACATCTTCCTGTAGCCTGGTGTGCTTTCCATTCTGCGATCCAGCAGAGCAGCACAGATGCGCAGAGAGTTTCTCTGTGTTATCGATTTGTCCAGAACACCTTTCCCTTATTTACTTTTGTTCCTAACGCTCCAGACTCATCTGACTAATAACTGAAGTGAGCATTCTCATGTGGTTTGTAGTGACGCAGTTGAGTTCACCTGGAGTTTACTAGAAGTTTTTTCTGTGTGAAAACAAACCAAACCACAGGAAAAAGACACAAGTCTACAAACTCATCAACTGATTTGGACCCAAGTAAATAAACTATAGGTGTGAAAACGAACAATGTACAGAATAATCTGTATCAAGCTTTAAACACACAGTTAGCAAATCAGCTCATTGTTGTTTTGTAGTCTTTTTTGTGGAAATTGTTGCCATCTGGAAAAACAGAGAACATCACAATACAATTAGATTTGGACGCTTGAACCAAAAAAAATGTTTTCAAGCTTAGGATGCTGACTGCTGTTGTGTTCATGCAGGTCAGATCTCAGCGGAAGGCTTCACCAGGTACCTGAATGCAGAAGAGAACAGCATCATTCCTCCTGAGAAGCTGGACCAGAGTGAAGACATGACCTTTCCCCTCTCTCACTATTTCATCAACTCCTCACACAACACATACCTCACAGGTAAGCACGTACACACGTTAAAACTTCTTCTGCGTACCAGGAGCTCTATCTGTCTGCTTGCGCAATCACATTCAACTTGATTTTCCTCCTGACTGATTGCACAGGGACATCCTTTATTCTCCCATAAATGAAAAGATCAGTCGTTCATTTAGAAATACAATTATGGTTGAAGTGAATACACTCAACTTTATACCTCGCGGGTCAGTCAATCAAATGCACCCTTTCATATCAAGCTCCCTTTCTTGTGTTACTTCTCAAGAGGTTATCCAATCAAGTCATGCCATGATACCCGATTCATTGATATTCATGAGTTAGATATTTTTTTGGACTGGTAGTCAAAGTAACTCCCTGTGGTGCACAAGCATGGCTGGCACAATAGAGAGGCCATTTTCTCTTCAATGGATATTAGAATTCATCTATTCAAATCTATTCTGGGGGGAACTGAAGAGCATTGAATCTTTGAAGTGGATCAGATTTCAGCAGCGATTGGAAAAAATTGAATTTTCTGTAATAGCCCAGCCTCATAGCTGGTGGAATGAAGAAACGAGAAAAACAAACACGAGGTCTTTTAATTTTCTCCTCACGAACTGTGTTTTTCTTTAGGTGTTTTCATAGTGACTCATACCATGCTATTCTAATAGGGAGCAGACGCGTGTTGCAATGTGGAGTCTATTTCTGTCCATGAGGCATTTGTGTTTCACAACTTTACATACAAAAAGAGCCATGCAGAATCATTAGTTTGATAACAGGACAAGCATTTCATGTTATTGACCCATCGTAAATTACATTTTAAAATTAAAGTAATTTAGAAGAAATATTTCACCTCATGGAGTTGCTTAAAGATGTCAATTTAAAATGTTTTTTTTTTAAAAAGCCGAGAAAAAAATGAGAAAAGAGTGAAGTAAATGAATGGCATCACACCAAGTGGGAACATAGCTGCCTCTCACTTTAACACACTTCCACTTACATTGTGGAAACATGCTGCTAATGTGAAGAGATAATTGCCTCGCTAATGGTGACAGGGTGATGAGATTTGCCTGCTTCAGATAACGACAGTTGTATTGTTTTTACTGCATGTGAGGAACAATACAGTTAATGAGCTCTTGAAAAGTGGGAGGATGTGCTTTTGTGGGCATCCTGTTTCTTTTTGGATCAACTTGGCCGATACCTGTAAGAGCTGTTTGTGTGTTTGTGTGTTCATGTGTTCGGTGCAGCCGGCCAGCTCGCAGGCAACTCTTCTGTCGAGATGTACAAACAGGTCCTCCTTTCTGGGTGCCGCTGCATTGAACTGGACTGTTGGAAGGGTCGCACCACAGAAGAAGAGCCTGTTATCACCCATGGCTTCACCATGACAACTGAAATCTCCTTCAAGGTAACACAAGGAGAGATGGTGATGGTGATATAAGGAAGGGCTTGGCTGGGGGTTGGGAACGCTGGGCTGAAACAGGTTTTCAGAGAAGGGCATTCTGCTCAACAGATCATCCACCCACTGCTACTAACCCAACTTGGTGTTAGGGTTAATTTAACAATGTTGTGTTGTTAAATTTAAATTTAGAATTAAATAACAGCAGAACACAGTGTGTTGTTAAATTTGGTTTATCCGTTACTAAATTAAAAGTTTAAAAATATCTAAAGAGAAGAACACTGAAAAGCTTATAAATTCTAAAAAAAAATGCATGAATTCAACTATTCTAGATGCAGGATTTCTCCACATTTTATCTTTAAAAAATTCTCAAAGACTTCTTTTAGGCCAGACGAATATGCCGTTAGCCATGTGAACGTACTCAGTTTTACAACAAAATGAAGAAGCTTTAGCAGAAAAAGAAATATACTGTACAGACTGTGTTGTTACATCTTCCAATAAACAGATCCATTCTCATAAACTCAGAATTAATCTAATCTGGTTTGTGAAAGCCACCACGTTGTCCCGAGGAAAGTAGGCCATCTTTTAGAGCAGAGACAGACCGGTCACATACTGTGTACTTCACAGCAAAAGATGCAAACTCAGCAGCGCAACAACAGCAGATACTGAAGAAGGTAGAACCCACAGGCATTCACATGCCGTGGAAGGACATTTTAATTTGTGTCTGCACCTTCAGATTCAAAATATGACCATCATACCTATAATTTATCATCTGGAAAGGGGTCCCCGTCACAAAACAAGTGAAAACGCAAAGGAAAGAGACAACTAACCAGTGTTCTGAGAAACCGTCCTACTTTGGCAAGTCATCCTACCCGTATGATTATTTGACGGTGACTTCTGACTAACCATAACCCTAACCATTAATCAAGGGGTCCCGTCACAAAACAAGTGAAAAACCGTCCTACAATAAATATTCACAATAGCTGAAAAACATGAGAGGTTTTTGGACCAATTTTGTGTTTTTCCATTGAAGTAAATTTGGGTTTTGTGTTGTGCGCAGAAACAATGGGTAGGATGGTTTCCAACACCGGCATCTGGAAAAAAGTCATCTTCTCCCTCCTCACTTCACGCCTCATCTCCTGAGCTGAAGTCAGAGCTCTAACACACAAAAATGTTCAAACAGGTGCTTATTTATTCCAGATATTGTCACAGTTACTTATTGCAAGCAGATTAAATATGCTAGCCTCCCCGTTCCAGAAAGCTGACAACGAGCCCTTTTCATGTAAATGGCCTCCTTGACTCGGCGCTCAAACCAGCGTTCCTCCCTGTCCAGGATGTTACATCCTCATCATTGAAAGAGTGTCCACTGGCCTGTAGGTGTAAATGGTAAATGGCCTGTATTTATATAGCGCCTTTATGGTCCCTAAGGACCCCAAAGCGCTTTACATACCCAGTCATTCACCCATTCACGCACACATTCACACACTGGTGATGGCAAGCTACATTGTAGCCACAGCCAGCCACCCTGGGCGCACTGACAGAGGCGAGGCTGCCGGACACTGGCGCCACCGGGCCCTCTGACCACCACCAGTAGGCAACGGGTGAAGTGTCTTGCCCAAGGACACAACGACCGAGACTGTCCGAGCCGGGGCTCGAACCGGTAACCTTCCGATTACAACTCCCAACTCTTGAGCCACGATCGCAGCATAGACAGCACACTGATTCTGTGATACTGGATGTGTCTGTCCACTTTTTCCCCACAATTTCCTCCCACACAAAGAGGGGGGGGATTCATCCAGCCTGCATTTTCTAATAAAAATTTCAATAACTTATCCCTCAGGGATGCAATACAGTATATTGATGTGTCAATATTTTGTACCTACTTACGGAAGATTTCAGTCTTGGTTGATCTGGTGACACATGTGGTCACTGGTGCCAAATAAACTGAATTATTTTAATAAAAAGAATCTGTCTGAGGATTTGGAGGCGTGCAGCCATGTGTCTAAAGCTCTTAATCTAGGAGCTACCTGTGGTTCTTTCTTGTTCTGCTACTCTTTTGCAAACCTTAAAAATGGTCGAGTGACAAAAATGGATAAATACATGCAGAATAAAAATGCAGACACACTTCTAAGTGTGCTCATGGTCAAAACTAACAAACAATGTTCCCTGGGAAATGCTGTACTAAGGGGAGTGAAGAGAAGAGTTTACAAACTGTTTGATTTAATTCATTTAATGAAATTCCCTTTGCTTAGATTGACATCAGGGCAATAGTAAACCTCACCACAACTATATATATTTAAAAAAACGCATTTCAACAGACAAATATAGACTGAAGAAGGGATAGAAAAAGCAAAAAGTGGGGCATGCAAGGAGCAGATGGCAAATCGTAAGAAACAGGGATGCGCTGAATAGCCCTAAAAAGAGAAGCACCGAGGGGCAATTAACTGACGACGAGATGCTTTCATAGGAGGAGGAGGGCATGAAAATTTAAGGGCAGAGTAGTGTCAAGACAAAAGAAGAAAGAAATGGGTGAATTGATTGATGGAGGAAATTTAGATCTAATGAAAGTAACAGAAGAAGCAGAACAAGCCTAATGCAATTAGTCTAAGAGTGAAATACAAAAAGAGAAGAGTTGTAAAAGATGGAAGAGAGCTACAGATTGAAGGGGTTGAGTTACAGACAAAGATTTTTATTGGAGGAAATGAAGGCTTTTACTGAACTGCCACTGTTGTTAATGATGGTGTAATTGACTCAGACAATGAGTGGCTTAGAAATCTGATATCGGATGTTGAACTGTCTTCAGCAGAGTTGGGGAACGATTCAACGATATCGCTCAGCTCCCATTTATTTAAATACCTGCAATCGATGACCTACTGTATGAGATTTTTGTTCACATTGTTGTATTCAGGTTCATAGACAAAACATGTCACTGTAGTTAATGACTTCAAAAGGTTTCGATATTTTCTTTGATGGGCATTTTAGTGATTCTTGCCAAACTCCTGTGTTTTCATTATGTATGACATTAATTAGATAATGATCCAACACTGAGCCTATGTTGTAATTTACAGGTATATTTTGTATTCTTTGTGTTTGACTGGGTATTTAGGAGGTAATTGAAGCTATAGCAGAGTGTGCCTTCAAGACCTCGCCTTTCCCCGTCATCCTGTCCTTCGAGAATCACGTGGACTCGTAAGTTAACTGAACATTTTTAACCTTGTTGCCTTAAGAGGTTCCAATTGTGCCAGAATTATCTTTACATGTGCGCTGCCTATGTTGATTCAGCATGTGACAATCGCCTTGTTGCCCTTTCTGTTCTTTGACTCGTGCTGAACGAACACAATGGCAGCCTGATGTTTTGCTATCTTAGTCATTTGACTACCGTGGTCAAAGTGAGTCATCAGTTTCTTGTCGAACCGCTTGATGTTTGGGTGTTATTCTATGTTTAATCTTGCACTGGTATTATGGGTGCTGGAAGCGGTCAAAATAGAAATGTAAAGATAAGTGTAAGGAATTTATCCCAGATATATCATTGTAACAACAATACTGTGTCCTGTGAAACTTGAAGTCTTTTAAAAATAAATGCATTCCACTAAATCAGGCAGTTTTCCATTTGTTGTATTCAACAAAATGCTTAATACCGTTTCAAAAGGATTCATGTACGACACATGGGCGCAGTTACTGAACTGTGGACCATCTCAAGCTGTCCGCTGACATCTCTAAAGGACAAGTAAAGCCTTGAAAAGTCAAAAGGTGGAGCTGGGTGCGTGTGGAAGGAGCTGCACCCATGTTTCCTTAACTGCATGAATACATAATGCAGAAATATGCTTTGTGGCAAAAACTAAGAAGCTGTTGCTCCTCTGAGTTTCCCGTCGCTTGGATGGAATCAAACTTGCAGCATCTTCACTTTTTAGAGAGTACTCCTCGTTCTACTCCCATTCTTAGTGAGCTACTGAGGTTGCTCCTCCAGCTGCTTCAACCAGCTGTTCCTCCAGCTCACAGAGGGTCTTCAGAGGAGATTAAGGGGTGCCATTACCAGCTGCAGTTCCAGACAGTGGAGTTAGAGTCTGTTAAACACAGAGATGAGTCTCACAAAAGCCTGCCGACAGGCAAACAGGAGACAGGAATGCCTAGTGCTAACTTATTTGCAGTGACAAAACTTTCAAAATAAGAGCACAGGTATTGCGCAATAGAAAATTGATTACGTTCTGAAATATACTTGGTGGTCTCTGATATACGTGGGCAGCCCCTCCACATAATTGATATGTATGGGAAAACATTGCGTATATACAAAATCTGTATATAAATAAAGTATTAACCAAGGTTTTCTTCCTTCGGTATTATATAAATATATTTCACATTTAAATTGATTACATAACAGAAGAGTCAACATTTTCTTACAAGCTTTTTGATTTTTAGAACAATGATGCCGGCATATTTTAAAGTTCAGTAACATACATAATGTCTGTGTCTACATAACATAACATAATTCATTATAGCGTGTCTTTTTATTTGATTGTTCTATGTCAGGCCTTTGGTTACTGTATCAAAGTCAGTTTAGACCTTCTGAGGAAAAGATTTGCCTTTCACTGATATTTATAGACTCTAGTAAAGAGTTGCATTGTTTTCCCACACATATTTTAATGAATTATACTATGTGAAGCTAATATATAACACTTTCTTGAAATAGGCTAATATATTACATGGTAACAGTCAGAGTCAGTGTGAACAGGAATCTATGGAGATCCATGTGCTGACTGGTTTCCCTGGGACTTCTCCATCATGAGCTCAGTTGTCTGCTGACACACTGACAGCACATCACGACAACAGTCATGAGACTGCAATCAGACAGTAAATGCAAAAAGACGGCAGAGTAAAATATTAAAGTCAGACTGACACAGACAAATATCTGCGTCGCAACTGAAGAGCAGAAGAACATAAACAAATATCCACTGGATATAGACGGCGTGCATGTGAATATAATTTTTGCATAAATGAGGGTTGATACTGTTAAGCATATTGATGAGGACTGTCCGTCAGCAGGACTGTCGATATGTCTAACCAACCACTTTGTTTTTTATCAACTGTGTAAACATCTGCAGAGCTGGGGAGATGCTTCTGGTGAATCCTTTCATCTTTAATGGCACCAAGGGACTCTGGGGCAACATACATATTCAGGATATTGATATTTAGTGGAGAAATCATGATTGTGTATGTGTGTGTGTGTCTTTGTGTGATGACTCCCAGACCAAAGCAGCAGGCTAAGATGGCTGAGTATTGCCGGTCAATATTTGGAGACGCATTACTGACAGAACCTCTGGAGAAATATCCTGTGAGTATATAAGATCTCCACGCACCCGCTACATTTGCTTGTGCTAACACTCACATTCACACTTGCCTGTCTCTTTCCAACACACGAACACATATGATACAACAGCAGTGAGGCATTCAGAAGATACTATCACACAGATGAGTGCACTAGAGAAATGGATGTCCTTGAACGCTGCTGCTCACCATGCTGCCCATATAAATGTACTCTTTGAGGTAAAAACTCACATAGTTACTTACACACACACACACACACACACACACACACACACACACACACACAGTACTGTGAAAAAGTCTTGAGGTCCCTCTCATTGCTTCATATTTTGCTTCTAAAGAGACTTGACCACTAGTGCTCCAAGCTTGGTTTTGGTCATTGGCTGCTTTTCCACTGAATGCTGACCCACAAATCATTCAAGCATAAAAAAAGTCATCTAACTCAAGAGACCAACCAGTGTTTTGTCTGCACATACAGATACATACAGATAACTTGTCAAAGAATCAGTTTTAAATGGTATCCTTAGGCACTTTGTCACTAGGAACCTGTTGCAAAACACATAGTTTGTTCCATTTTCTCTAGTTAAATCTATGAAAAGTACCAAAGATAAAACATTTCGACAGAATCTGTGAGATGCATCTGGACCTTTAGTTGATCCATCTACTGGTCACTGAAGCTTCATCAGAAACTGTCCCAGTGTATGGGTGACTGTCAAGAAGCCATTCTTAAGGGAAACAACAGAACTGGACTAGAAATCAGTGGCAACTGGCCTTATGGAGTGAAAAATTCAAATTGTAAATTGTTTGGGGTTGCGTTTCAGCCAGTGGTGTTGGAGGTCTTGTCAAAATTTATGGAGTTGTGAATGCAGAAAAGGATCATCTTCCAATACCATCTGGAAAGTGTCTGAATAGCAACAGATAGCACACTGTTTCAACATTATCGAAGGCAGCCAACGTCCAAAGAAGAGCTTCGAATGTCCTTCGAGAAGCCTTTTGTTGACAGGAAAGCTTGCCTAAGAAAGTTCAGACTGTGTTGAAGAATAAACATGGTCATACCAAATATTGACTTTAAACTTTGTTGTTTGCCTTATATACTGTATTTCCATGAATGGACGCTTCAACAAATCAGTGCACCTGTTTCTTATTTTCTAAGCAAAATTAGTCTTGACTTGAAACATAAATATATATATATGTATATGTGTGCTTCTTTTTTTTCGTCTCTTTGTCTCTTTCTCACACATAACACCATGTGACCTTTGGCACCTGGCAAAATATCCTGCCGCTGTTGTTTTTCATTGAACCCTCAGTCACTTTCACTTTCTCTTCAACACGCACATAGCCGTGGAGGCTAACTTTTAACGAATCATCCCGCAATCATGCTTATTCCTCCCTATCACCTCTGTGTTATCACAGCAGAGACTGCAAACAAAAGCCGTTTAAGATTAAAAGGAAGCATTTTCCGCTGTAATCTAAACGTGGCTTTTCTTGGCAGTCCTTTATCTCAGACAGGCCTTTCCTCTGTTGCCATGACTACCAGTTAAAAGCTTCCATTGTCCCTTTGTGGCCAAACTTCTTTTTTCCCTCCCTAAGGCGTCTTTGTGTGTAATGACGCAGGCTCTTACGTGAGGCAAATGTAGACAATTGCTGCACAAACTCTCGCATGGACTTTTATGCACTTCTCACAGCGCGTACATGAAAACATGCCTCGCAAACAGTTCTGCACATATATGTACTTTAATGTACCACTTACTCCTCTCGCGTCATTCTCCTGGGATGACGTTATTCCCTTTGGCACAACACTGTGGAGCAGCTAAAGTTCCCAGCAGCAGTAAGATGCAGAATTATCTCACACACGCAGGGAGCTCCTCCAGCACTGCTGCCTGCCAGAGTCACAGCCCGCTGAGAATTACAGCCTTCTGACTGGATTTGACATTGAAGTATTATCAGGGAGAAGCCTTTTGAATGGAGTGGCAGAGGGAAGGAGAAGGGGAGAGATATGAGGAGACAGACACCAAGGGAGAATTTAGAAAGATGGAAAGAGAAAGTGCCATTGAGGAATGAGCTTTCTACCACTGAGCATGTAATATCTAGGAAAGGTGAGAGCAATGACAGTCACTCCCATCTGGCATTGAGTCAGCTGTGTATACAGCGTATCGAAAGGGATATCAGGCTGATAAGCCCACAGGGACCGGGGCAGATAGGGTAATGCAGCTAGATGAAATCCAGCTCAACCTAGAGTGAGAATTAAGAGGATTAAAGTTTTCTTAGAAACTTGGGCTCCTACTCCATCTCCACTCTACAAAACTGTCAATCGCGTGATTTTCTTTTCTTTTCAAACTAAAAACAAAACAGTTTGAAAGCTTGATTCATCGTTTGTTCTCCACGTTTTCTTGCTTTTCTCACTATGCTGACGATGACTGTGTTGGCAAAAAACATTTTCATTGTAACTGCATAAAATATATGAGATATTTGAAGGAATTAAACAATTTGTCTTGCAGTTTGTTTAATCTTGTTGGGGCTTAGTTTTAAGCTGCAGACAGACTGTAACTGGCAAGGCGAGATATACACACACACATAAGCAGGCCAGATTGAGAATAATGTGGATGCAAAAGTTATAAACTGTTGGAGCTGCAAAGGCGAGCAAAATAAATAACAATATCCCACAAACTGAAGCTAAAACACTTTTACATAACAAAGACTTAATTACTTCCTCTAACATGCACTTGCTGGTCATGCAGCATTCCTCTCCGTCTTCCGCTCACATTGTTTGAACATAGAGATCCGAACATGGAAAAGTTCATCCCCTGTTAAAAAGAAAGCAAAAATTTTTAAAAGATTTAAGACTCACAGTCCCTCAGTGTAAAGATACTTATTAACAAAGTTGTACTTCTTCTTAGCACTTTGAGTATTAATAGTAAATTTACACATTCTGAGGAAAAAACTGTGCAGATCGTGCAAATTTTAAAACATTTGCTTAAATTTTGAAGAACAATTTGACCCAATTCAAAAAAACTTGCTTCCCTTTCTTATGTTACATCTTATCATACCCAGCATGCACTTGGAACAAAATGCTAAGACTATTCCCTTCACTTCATATGTCTTCATATGTCTTATAACAAGTAAACGTAACAAGCAAAATACTGAAAATGGTTTAGGTACAAGGACTTCACTGAAAATTTGAAACAGTTAAATTTAGCTTATTAAACGTCACAACCGTTGCTCTGAAATGTCGTGGAGCAGATAAGCCGTATGAAGCAACAAAACAAGGAAACACTTTTTCACTTTACCACTGGTATGATACTGAGGCTTGAAAGTGGTTAAGGGTGGCCAAATGGAACTTTTCACTTTCTTATCACAGCTGAGCATAATTGTTTTCGGCATTTGGGGGGAAACCCTGATTGAGTTTATTTCATTAGGCTTTGTGCGGTGCATTTGAGTGCAATCAGGATTACTTGCCCCATCCAATTTTGCTTTTCCTCCCTGGTAACTGTCAGTGAGGTGAATGCAAACAGGATGGCTAATCTTTGTCGTAAGATTTCCCCCACAGCAACATTAGCAAAGCGTAGATAGACGTGTGCGGAAAATAGGTCACAAGAAGGAAAATCTTGGCATTAGTTGGTGTATGAATCACTGTTTTGTTGCTCTTGATTCTCAAGTTGCTCAAGTAAAAGTTTGAAATGTTTAAGTGAGGTTATGTTTATAGTTGATATGTTGTAAACACAGCAGTTTGAGCATGTACGTGTGTGTTTATTCTGCACCACTGGTGAATTGCTCATTAGTGAAATATTAATATCCCTAAACACTGTGATCCGAAAGCAGCGTATCCCATAAATAAATTGGAGATGTAGCGACTTTCTGTCCAGCTCATTTGAGAGAGTGTGCGTTTGTGTTTAATGTTTAGTTTCCCTGCAGGAAGCTGATTAAAGTGTTGCAAGCGAAGAATTTTTCAGCTGTAACATCAGCTGAGTTTATAACGCTCACAGCAGAAACAGTCATTTTTTACTAACCAGCTCCATCTAACCAGCAAAATCTTTCATAGAGGATTTGAAAAGAGTAATAGCCACAAATTTACATTTTAAGTGGCACACTCCAGTAAACAACTTAAGTGTTTTCATCTGGTAATTAGCTACTTTGTCAAAAAAAGGAACAAAAAACAGCTTAACTGTGATTGCACTGTAGCAATCTTTACCCATAAATTAGCATTTTGGAGCATTTGCTCTTGCTCAAATCTATATTTACCATTTTAATCAGGAAAAATAACTCATGTTCTTTCATCATCCAATATATTTGAAATTATTAATGCAGGAATGCATCTTTCATACATCTATACCTGCTTTTTTTTTGTATCTATAACTGCATCTCTCTCCTTCCACATTCCCTCTAGTTGGAGTCTGGTGTGCCGTTGCCCAGCCCGATGGAGCTGATGGGGAAGATCTTGGTGAAAAACAAAAAGAAACACCACAAGACAAGTGGAAGTGCAAAGAAAAAACTCTCTGAGCAGGTTTCTAACACCTGCAGTGATTCTTCCAGTGTGTGTGAGCCCTCCTCCCCAAGCGCAGGTACTGCACCTTTAATATAACACACACACACACACGCACAAATTCCACTAACAAAGCCATCAAATCACACTGGGCTCACTGAGTTATGATATTTCAGATGTGTAAAAGCTAGCCTAACCATCTGGGTCCCTCTGTACTGTGGACCAAGAGCTCTGTGCTGTCCAGAAACTGAATCACTGGAGCAAAACAGTGCTATTGTTTAACATTCATCACTTTCATGGCCCTCTCCATCAGCTGAAGGTATTATTTGCTGTTGCATGCACTCCCTGCAGGCATTATACATTTAAACCGGGGCATCGTAAACTTTGGCCAGTTGTGTGTGAGTGTGTGTGTATAAAACGCTCTCTGCTTTTTGCTGTAACTGCCTAATATCAGTCCTATTTGTTCATACGTTTTCCTTTTCAGTTGTGTACTACATACGCACTCGCAACAGCAACAGGTCAGCTTTGGTGCTAAGGGATCTCAAAGTATGCCAAAAAATATCCCCCACAGCATTACACCCCCAGCCTGAACCGTTGATACAAGCAGTCTGGATCCATGCTTTCATGTTGTTTATGCCAAATTCTGACTCTACCAGCTGACAGCCACAAGAAAAAATCGAAACTCAAATCTTCTATTGTACACTTTTGGCAAGTCCGTGTGAATTGTAGCCTCAGTTTCTTGTTCTTGGCTGATAAGATGTGTGCGGTGTGTGTGTTGCTGTCCATCAGCTTTAAGGTTCGATGTGTTTCTCGTTCAGAGATGCTCATCTGCATACCTTGGTTATGACGGTGTTACTGACACCATCCAATCAGCGTGAAGCAGTCTGTCCATTCTGCTCTGACCTCTAGCATCAACATGGCATTTCCTCCCGGAGAACTGCCACTGACTGGATATTTCCTCTTTTTAGCAGCAACTCAATGCTTTGCTGCATGTAGACATGTTCAAGACAACCTGGGTCAATGAATGTTTTGATGAATATGGATTCTCCATAAACCCTAGAGATGGTTTTGTAGGAAAATCCCAGTAGATCCGCAGTTTTTGAAATACTCAGACTAGCCTGTCTGACCCAGGTTCAGAGTCTTTTAAATCATTTTTTTGATGCTCATTTTGAACTTCAACATGTCATCTTGGCCACATCTATATGCCTAAATGTATCAAGTTGCTGCCGTGTGATTGGCTGTAGTTATGTTATGTGTATCATTTGGTTGTTACAAAGGAGTGAGAAATTAAAGGAGAAACACGAACCCTTGGCCCCCACAGTGAGAGTCTAGGGCACATTTTGCTGGCTATCCATGGTCCTGTAATCAGTCACTTCTATCCTGATAAGTATGGAAATTATTTGAATCATTTAAGTCTAACATGGACTGACATGTTAGACAGTTCTCACCACCATCATCTTAAAAACACCAGGGTCCAGAGTCTGGGAGAATCAATATGAAGCAAACTGGAGCTCTGGTGGCAGGCAGTGGGCCGACATCTGACTTAAAAACTTTATATTGTTTTGTCTATTTATTTAACATCCGTCTACATATTCCAGTGGACCAAGCAATATGTCACCTTTAGTCTGCCCTGATTGTTGAGCTTCAAGCTCTTCTAAAGGCTAAAACACACTGCCCCCTGGTGTGGGAAAGTAAGCAGTACAAGTTAGCAGTCAGGAGTCCTTTTTAACTGGTATACACCTTGTAAAATAACCTTTGTTTTTGAGATGATTTACTGAGTAAACCAAACAGTAAACCTTGAACTGAAAAATATGAGGATGATCCTCAGTGAGTGCTTTGTTTTTAAATCGCAGGTTCCACCAAAGAGGAAGTGGCAGATTCCACACAGCCCTCTGATGGTACTGAGCTTACACTGAGACCACAGGGCAGAAAGTCTATTGGTGAGTCCATGACCTCAGATGGAGACTTAAATCTTTAGTAGAGCCCTCATTAGGCTGGCACAGAAGCTATAGGTCAGACAATTACACCGTTAAAATCAATTTCCTCTGTCAGTGCGACCTCCGATTCAGTGGGAAATCTTAAGCAGATCTCTCATTATGTGGGTGCAGAGGCTGGGTCAGCTCAACGAAAACAATATTGAAATTCATTTCCTCTGTCTACGAGCGCCAATAAATTAGGACCTGCCAGCATGGGTCTTACTTGTGTCGCTGTTTTAAATGTAATGGAGGCAGTCGTGGGCTGTAAATGAAGACCATTTAAAGACAGACGGCTCTGTTCGTGTTTGTGCAACGTTTGCATTGATTTGGCAGAAATAAAAATTCAATTTACACTCATTTCAGCTTTGTCTCATGCATTTCTCTGCTATCCTGTCTGTGCCATGCGTTCTAGGTGAAGTGGAGGCCGAAAGCGAGGATGAAGATGATGATGATGATGACTGTAAAAAGGGATCAATGGATGAGGTGGGTATCTCACAGGAGACAGCCATCAGTTCAAATCTTGGTCATAATGGAAACAGACTGTTTAGGCTATATGTGCTGAGGTTGTCCTCTAGTGTATGATCATGTCTCCAAACCATGTGTCTCCAAAATCAATAAACCCTTTGTAGAAGGATTCTTTTTGGGTAATCTTTCTGCTGCTTTGTATTTGTATGTTTTTTAATATGTATGCTTCCATGTGTAGGGCACAGCAGGCAGTGAGGCATTCGCTACAGAGGAAATGTCCAACTTGGTCATCTACATCCAACCTGTCAAATTTAACAGCTTTGAGGCTTCCAAAAGTCAGTAACAACAATGAATATTGAATGTGCAGCAACAAACAGATCACTATTAGATAAGCTGACAATTTTATACCATTCTCAACCCACAGAGATCAATCGAAGCTTCCAGATGTCATCCTTTGTCGAGACCAAAGCTTTAGAGCAGCTGACCAAATCTCCTGTAGAGTTTGTGGAGTATCCTTATGGTTATACCGAAGCATCTCTCTTTCTGTCCTTGCTAAGATAAGAATTTGCTCTTCAGTGTCTGATGCCGTGGTTCTCAGCTGGGTGAGGATGTAGTTGTTGCCTCAAGTGGGGGACTCCAAGTACCTTGAGGTCTTGCTCACAAGTGCAGTGATAAAGGAGAGGGATATTTATGTCTGTTGTGGTGTAGAGAACGTCATGAGCTGTAGGCAGTGACTGAAAAAATAATCACTACCCACAGTTACAAGAGAATGAATGAAATTCTTCTGAAGAGTGTCTGGGCTCATTTTTTGGAGCTGATGGGTGAAAAGCTCAGAGTAGATGAGCATAGATGTTTCAACCATAGATGAACTGAAGAATAGCCTGTTATTTCAGCCTCATTTTACTCCTTCATAGTAGACAGAGGCTGAGTGTGTTCCTTTTAGCTTTTTCCTTACCTTGCTTCTGTGGATTATAGCGTTTGTGTAGTAATCCCAGCAGATGTTTAGTAGCATCACTTAGAAAGTATTTTCAGATGCAGGTCATGCAGTCTCGCCCTTAACAAGCTCTGTTCAGATACAACAAGCTGCAGCTGAGCAGGATCTACCCTAAAGGCACTCGAGTGGATTCATCCAACTACAACCCTCAGCTGTTCTGGAACGCAGGCTGTCAGCTGGTGGCTCTCAATTTCCAGACTATTGGTGAGAGGGCAGCCCAAAACACATTCCTTCACACTGTAGAATAAACTAAAACACTCTCACTTTTATGTGATTGTCCAGGTTTAAATATGTTCCTATCCTCATCCCACAGATTTATCAATGCAGCTCAACCTGGGCATGTATGAATACAATGGGAAATGTGGCTACAGACTGAAACCAGAGTTTATGAGACGGCCGGATAAGCACTTTGACCCATTTACTGAGAGCACAGTGGATGGGATAGTAGCCAACACACTGTCTGTGAAGGTGTGTTTATGTTTGTGTTTTGTGTGTGTACGTGTGTGTGTGTAGCTTTCTCTCTGTATAATTACATTTTTCCTTCCAGATCATCTCAGGCCAGTTCCTGTCAGATAAGAAAGTGGGCACATACGTGGAGATCGACATGTTTGGTTTACCAGTGGACACAAAGAGAAAAGCATTCAAGACCAAGACCTCTCAGGGCAATGCCATCAACCCTGTCTGGGAAGAGGAAGCCATTGTTTTTAAGAAGGTGAAACTATGGCCTTGTACACACGCAGTGGTAACATTAGTTCCAATCATAGACTGTATATGCAGTGTTCTTGGTGTACAGTCCATCAATCCTTTTTCATTCTGTTTAACTTATCTACTAATTCACTCAAGGGATTTGACTACTGTGGCTATCAATATGCAGATAGGTAGCTGTAATGGCTATATGTCATAAGGCTTGACAAAAAACCCGGGGTGTCATTTAATTTCCATTTTGACATCTTTAGATAATTAAAGTGCTAACGCATTCATATTCAGCTTTCTACCTATGGATTTAAGCAGCAAAGCCACTGTTAAAAAAAGAGGTTGGCTGCTTTAGTCTTGACCATCTGCTTCCAGTCAATAATATAACAGTAAAAACAATTTGTGTGTTTTATTCCCATTCGTAATATTATTCTTAGGTTGTCCTGCCCACGCTAGCATCTCTGAGGATAGCAGTGTTTGAAGAAGGAGGGAAGTTTATCGGACACCGCATCATTCCTGTGTCAGCCATCCGTCCAGGTGACAAAACTTTGCACTTATTCAGCGTAATTTCACACATAGGTTTGGCAGTTTGTCAATATCAAAACAAAAGTAACTTATATTAGACTTTATATAATTATAATACAGTTTGATAAATCATGAAACATTTGCATAAGCTTTGCTTTGCTCTAGACCCTGACCGATATTTCTGCCCCAATTTGTTGGTATGCCGATATCAGCTGTTTACTGATATATCAGTATCTGATTTTAGAACAGCTGATAAATGCAAATTTAAAAAGAGCCAACCATGTTATGACTGTTGATATTGCATAGTTGTTCGACCAAAGGCCACTCTACAACTTCCATGTTGGCACTTTGTTTGGAGCAAGTAATGCACGTCTTGTTGTGACAATAGAAGAAGTTTATTTTAACTGCGTTGTCATATTGTTTCAGTAAGGACTCATAAATAACTACATGTAACAGTTATAGGGAAATCTGTGAAACCAGTATCGGTCCAGCTATTCTTTGCTTTGATGTAAAACTCTTGTTTCTGGAATGACAGAATTTAAACCTGACTCAAACCTTGCAGGTTATCACTACATCAGTCTGAGGAACGAGAAGAACCAGTCCCTGACGTTACCTGCTCTGTTTGTGTATGTTGAAGTAAAGGACTATGTCCCAGACACATTTGCAGGTAAGTCAGGTGATTGCAAGAAAAGACGAAAAAAAGTAAAAGAAATGCAGTTTTTTCATCATCACTCTTTTCTTCCCTGTCCTCAGACGTCATTGAAGCCTTGTCCAATCCAATCCGCTATGTCAACCTGATGGAGCAAAG
Organism: Oreochromis aureus; assembly: GCF_013358895.1. NCBI lineage: Eukaryota > Metazoa > Chordata > Actinopteri > Cichliformes > Cichlidae > Oreochromis > Oreochromis aureus. Next base: position 4,478,070 of record NC_052956.1, read on the forward strand.
AGCCAATCAGCTGGCTGCTCTCACTTTGGAAGAGGGAGGGGAGGAGGAGGGTGACAAAGAGGTTTGTGTGTGTTTGTAGTTCTCTCTGCATCACAGGTCATCCAAGATGTGTCTCTCCTCTGTACTCTTTGTGTTCATGCGTAAAAAGCTTCGAGGCCACTAATCAGTGGCTGATGAGATGAGCGGTCCCTCATCCAGATGGGCACTCTCCTCATTATGAGGAAGAATCTGGTTAAGAAGTCAAAATATATCATGGGGAAGGTGAGAAGATAAAGAGAGCAGAAACAATTTAGAAAGAGAAAAACATAAAAGGCTCTTTAATACCATCGCAAGTGCTTTGAAACCCACAGCCATCTAATAGCACTAGTGAAGTAAAATAATGGCTTATTAAGCACAGCACCACAAGTCCACACAGATACTGTCAGCAGACTTTGTTTGGGACATGAAAGACTGTATTTCCAACCACAGCTGTAGCGTAATTGCAGCAGCATCAAGTCTAATATGGCATCGATCTGCTAGATATCACAAATCACCCCCGGCATATATTACCACTGATTCTCAGGGAACGCTTTATTTTATTTGCCTGATGTTTTTAGGAAATAGGGCAGCCTTAAAGTACATTAAATCCTAACAGTATCTATATAGTTTTACCTAAATGATATCTTAAATACACGTCTGTGTGTTTAACTGTTGTTTACAGTGTTTTGAATGATTTTGTGATGTATTGTGACTCAAGTAAAAGAGCAACAGTAAAGCACTGGAATACTTCCTACAGTGCTGATGAAAATAATTTCAAAATTGAAGTACAGATAAAACCTGTGATAGACAAATAGTGGTGGGGTGACGCTTTAGGCTTACATAAATACAGAAGTTGTTTAAAAAGATGCTCAGAAGTCAGTGGAGTTTACAGTCAGGTCCTTAGGTAGTTGCACAGAGACACAGTTTTTGTAATTTTGCCTCTGTACACCGTCACAGTCTATTTTAAGTTATGAAGTCACCCACAAACCCACAATTCCACAAGAACGGAAAGTCCTGATGTGTGAGACTGTGTCATGAGGCTATGCTGAGTAGACTGAGGGATGAAGGGCCTGTAGTACTAGGGAGTGTACCTGACCTCTAACTAGTGTCTTAATTGTAAGTCTCCTACTATAAAGCCTATCTACACTCACCTTAGCTGTGTTAATGTTATTATTTTATCGTATTATCAGTCTATTAAGATTGTACTTTGTATGCTGTAATGTTTTATCTTTCGCTCCTAACCAGGAACACTTGACCAAAATGTTAATTTTACTGACCTTTCCTTCCTTGACTGTGTCATGAGATGTGATTGAAGTGCAGACTTACGCAGCCCTGTCAACGGTTTCATACAACTCATCTCAATGACGGGTGTGAGCAATATCCCAGTGAATCACCAAAGACCAAGACTACTGCTTGGTCTGATATATTTAAAAGATTGCAGGTTTAAAATATTTTTGTTTCTTTTCTTTTTTTTTGCAAAAATGCAACTAAACTTTCTTTACAAAGATGGTATTTCTCACTTTGACCCTGCCCCAGGCAATAACACTACGATCTACTTCACACATTAAAGCACGTAGTGACTAACTGAACTGCTACGATGCACAGTATATACACACAGTATAGACAAGCACACAGTTAAACTAGAGTCGGCAGTGAGCTTAAATTTTAGTACAGGCTCCAGTTTGAAAACAACTTAAATGCTCAGAATTCTGCTGCTTCAGAAAATGTGATTTTTTTTTGCTTTGTTTCAAAGTGACAGCCAAGGAAATATTAGATCACAGACAACTCACGCTAACAGGGTCATCAACAGTGCAGCAAAGGGAGGAAAGAGGGTTTTACTGAAGTTGTTCATTTGCAAGTACGGCAGAGTTTGAATTTACTCAATGGAGACAAGCACGATTAATTTAGGTGCCAGTGTAACAGGTAACAGACAAAGACTTAATTACTGAGGAGAGATGATTTCTAAGATTGGAGTGAGGATAAATTTAGGATGACAGACAAGGCAGGACGGAGTTATCTGGGGTTATTAGGAAAAGGGGACCGGAGAGCAGGGTTGTTCCTGAAGGGCTTCTTTGATCTGTTCTGCCAGCTGATATGATTACTCACGAGAATGGCCAACAGAGAGCTGTATCATGCTGTGACCATGGAAACAGTGACTGAAAGAGGCAGAGCGTGGAGCGGTGGAGCACAGTGTGGGGAGATAAGTGTAGAGAGCAGAGGGGAGAAAAAAGGGAAACATTCGGTTAGCATGACAAAAAAACTAGATTATTTAAAATTGCATTAACCTTTCAGAGATAAGAGCGTATAGGCCGACATTCAGGCAGGCCGACGGGAAATTACGATCTGCTGCGCCTCAGCACAGGAAACCATGCTGAGAGTGGGTTACCAAAGCTATGTCTACAAACTAAGCTGCACGACACAACAGGTCCAACAAGTGAGTTCTGAAAACAGGTGCAAAGGAAGGCATTACTCCTACTGTTAAGCATCTGTGGCACACTGGTTTTTCTTTTTTCTTTGTTTTTTTTCTTTTTTATATTGTATTTCATATGAAGACGTTTGGAAGTATAATTCTGCAAAATAGAAATATGCCTGATTTAAATGATAGTACCCATTTGGGATTGAAGTTTTACTTTGCATTTGCTTAATCTTGAATGTTTCATATGATGGACAGGTGGCGCCATTAAGTGATGCCCCCTCAGAATCAAAGGATCAGAGGATAACACCCGCTGAGAACGGACTGAGCCACACACCCACTCCCCCCAAACCTCAGCCACCGGTCAGCCACCAGCCTCAGCCTGCAGGTACTCAAACAGCGTACCTGCCTTCATTATCATCATCATCTCTACACATTTACAGTCAAACAGATATTCATGCCTGAAATACTGACTTTGAGTAATTTTGTATCATTTTTCATATCACGGTGGTATATACGAACAATCTTAAATTTAATGGAATCTGGTCAAACTAAATGTACTTGATTGATGTACATTTAGTTTATACCGAGCATGTTTTCCTTTCTAACTAATTATTTGAATAAGTAAATCTTTGATATTATCTTGGGGAATATAAATTTTTTCTTACTGCCTGACTTGATTTAAAATATGTAACAATGCACTAGATCAAATTTACGGACTTTACTTCCACTTTCACTGATCCTGTGAATTCTGAACAGGCTCATTAAAACCTTCAGTGAAGACTGAAGACATCATCCAGAGTGTTCTTACGGGTGAGCTTCTGATTGCTAGATCTGTAGTGATTTTACTGATCTCTGTTCCTATCTTTATTTGAAATCACTTCTTATCAAAATTAAGTATTTATTAGACCTTTTGACTTGATTTGCATAATAATAAATCCCTGTGTTGCCCATATTCAGGTCATATTTCTTTGTTCAAGGATTAATTATTCATGGTGGCTTTTGCAGAGTAACGGCACTTTAATATTATGGCCTTCCTTGGCGATAGGAAACATTATAGTAAACATATGAAAGTTTGTTGTACGGTAGTTTATAATTTTTTCATTAGAAATCCTTTCCCTTGACCTTTGTCTTGTATTTAGAACTGGAGGCTCAGACAGTGGAGGAGCTGAAGCAACAGAAGGGTTTTGTTCGGGAGCAGAGAAAGCAGTACAAGGAGATGAAGGAGCTGGTTCGGAAACACCACCGCAAGACCAGCGAGCTGATCAAGGAGCACCAGGCTCGTGTGTCGGAGCTGCAGAGCCAGCATCAGCGCCGGCGCTCTGCCCTGCAAAAGAGCCATAAAAGAGATGGTAAGAAAAGGTAGGTGGCCTTCCTTTTCTATTGTTCAGACAGTTTTACTTTTATTTGCCTTCTTTCTTTTTGAAGTCGTCCCCTCCTGCTCTGTGTGTCTTTAAAAGAAATCTACTAAAAACACATCCATGCAGTTAAGAAGAATTAAGTTACTTGCACTTTTTTTCTATCTCACCTACCTAACCATAAGTACAATTAGTAACAAGCTCTTTTATTCCAACATAAAAGCTACTTTGCTCCCAGAGCAGGTTGCTCCGCATGTTTGATTTGGAAGATTTAAATTTTCTTCCTGACACATCTCTAAAGGGATTTGTTTCTCTCCTGGGATCAAACTCAGGATCTTTTGCTTGTTAGGCAGGTTAACCACTACACTATAGAGAAATGTGGAGTCAGTGGATATGCCAGACCACATAACCGATTTAAGAAGACCCAGCAGTGGCACAGCCCTGCTGAGCCTCTGATTCAAATTGTGTCAAAAGTGCAGATTTCTGACTATATTCAAATTTTTTATTTTAATCGTGCAGTTTTGTGGATTGTATTGAAAATTTGCATGTAAGTCCTAAACCACAGAAATAGACTGACACTTACAAAACAACCACACATGCTGTTGTGCACACATCTTACTGTAAATACCACAGAAGCTTTTTACATATTTTATGAGGTGATTATGATTCTGTTAAACTATTTAAAAAAATACATGCAAATTCAATATGCCACACCACAGTGGAGTGCATACAGTACTAGTTAAAAGCAAACACTACAAGTATTACTTGCTGAGCTGTTCATAGAATTTTAATGTTGCATAAGACCTCCTCCAAGCTTCAGGCACATTCATGTCCAGGACAAGTGTCTATATCACAAACTCCACCTGTTCAGTCTTTCTTTGTCTTATAAATAACTTCAAATACTTAACATCAAAGTTTTTGCCACCACTTCCTGAGAAAGTTCTCTGCATGAAAAGAATATTTTAATGTGCACATGTCTGACATGTGGTCAGAAATTTAAAGTGAACCCATTATTCCTCTCCTGATTTTCTTTCACATTTTCTTTGTTTTACATCGGTGCTGAATAATTTGCTCACAGAATATTTTCCCCAATTTCTTCGTTTTTTGGCAAATGTGAGACGAGTCTTTGTGAGTGCAGAAGCCCCACCTACCTGCTGTTAAAGCCTCTGTTTGCAAAACATAACCACACCGAAGTTGGTTGGCGGGAATAGGAGGAAAAGAACTAAAATAGCTCGTTTCGGAAAGGTTATGAACTGAGGTGCTGCACCAAGGCCTAGTACAGGAGAAATATTAATTTTATTATTTTCCACATCATGCAAAGGTAATCTAGTAGGTTATGCAAATAAATTTAGGAGTCGGAAGTGAGCACTATAGATTAGTAATGCTCTAATGATTCTAACAGTACTGCATAAGATACTCTGCTGCCATTGAAGTATCTATTTTAATTGTGCATGTTTTGTTTGTGTGTTTGCACGCGCATGTCCAGTCGGTCTGAACAATCTCTGTCCACACTGGACCAAGAGCTGTGTGACCTGGACCAGGAGTGCAGCCAGAGACTGGCCGAACTGAAGGAACAGCAGCAACAGCAGCTCCTCACACTTCGCCAGGAGCAATACTACAGCGAAAAATACCAGAAACGAGAACACATCAAGCAGGTACTTCTCCTCAAATCTGACAATTAATTAGACATATGTGCAGATGTGAAGGAGACCCTCGTCTAGACCTGTCTGATACTGTCTGCTTAAACTTTACTATAGGAAAAAACTGCAGCTTTTCTATTTTCTTGTCAGCACCAGTGGTGTTACTTGTAACTTCATGCATAAAGAAAACCTGAAAGAGCCAAACACATGCAGCATGCAACAATACTGTGATGTAAGGTGCACATGTGGACATCACCACTAACATGCTTGCTTCTCCAGTCTGTTCGCATGGCACGGCTTCTCAATCTACACATGTGGACTCGATGAATAAACAAAGTCTGTAAATAAAGCCAGTAATCCCCTTTATGACTTCTCATCATTATTCAGGCCTAGTTGATCTGAACAAAACTTAGATGAAAACAAAAACTATGTTCTGTGTAATTTTCATTTGATCCCAGAGCGGATGTCGCTGCGTGTTGCAGTCATTTTTGGCTGTAAATCACACAGTCTGATAGCCGTAATCATTTAATACTCTGGTGACACAGTGTGTAACACTTTGAGATGGAATCACTGGCACTGCCAGAGGAACATGTGAATGGAAAAATTACAAGGGAAATGACTGTTTAGGGAGCACAAAGTTTTCCTGGCTCATAGCTTTGGTTTCTTTCCCTTTGAGTTGCTAATTCAGCTCAGAAGAAAAAGGAAATAATTCAGTGCAAGGAGCCATTGATCAACGTTCAAGGGATCCTTTGAATTGACCAGATATAGTAGAATATGCGTGAAGAGAGGGCAGGGAAGGTCATACACAGACGTTCACATATTTGAACTGTGAATTGAATAAATAACACTAACTGCAGATGTGCAAATGTACAGGCTTTTAAAACTCTTTTGGCACATGCTCTTACAGGGACACCACACACCACTTTATTCTCTATAAGATGTCCCTGATCTCCATTGTCCCTTTTATTATTTACCTGGACTGCCTTTGAAATGCGATTTGAATGCACATGCAAAGCTTTAGTTCAGTTAATTTCACACATATTCCAGTCAAAACAATGTTGCAACCTTTCTTATAATTATCAGTAGATACACACTGCACATAGATGAATGGAAGATTGAGGGCCTAAAGTACTAAGTGATACAAATTAGGTTGATGCCACAGTATCCAGAATGCACAGGTGGGAGTGGAAAGTTTTGCATGTGAGCTTTAATAATGTGATCTATCAAGATCAGTGCATAACAGGCTGAGTAATCTACCAACTAAACAGTGTTGTACCTCTGTGTTTTTCTCCAAAAACATGACTGTAATTCATATTAATGAAGAAGAATTCTGATATAAAAGTGAAGTCTTGTTTTTGTTTAGTTTTTTTGGCACGCCACTCACAGCTTTGGGACATCCGTTCTGATAACGTCTCATCCTGGCAACACAAATAAATTAAAACAAAACTCTTAAAGGGCAAGTCCAACAAATACAAATGCAATAGGATCAGCCACAAAAACAACACTCTCCGTGTTTTTCAGTCACAAAACTAAAGCTGCATCGTTTTTAGCTTCTATAATGCCAAAAGAGAGATTTGGACTGGCACTGCTCTGCCTGTTAGCTGCCTATTTATAGGCACCACACCAATTCTCAAACCTGTCTCCATACTAAGCTTGCATGCCCCTATGGACATGCGCTCCTATGCACTTTCCTCAAATAAATAATTGCCAGCTGTTGTGTTCTCACATAAACATCGATAATATAAACAAGCATGTTCTGTATGTAAAACTGGGATAAACAGATCCCACACACAAATAGGAGCTTGCACTGATTTGTTTTGGATAATGTGCTGACAATCTCCAGCTGTCCTAAAGCTCAGAAAAGCAAGTGCAGACCAACCACAGCATGAATGCTGCTGGGTCATCCCCCTGTAGAATATTCCAGTCTTTGTTTTGCTGCCTGTGCTCAGGCTCTCTTGTGTGGCATGAAAAAATGAATGTATTCTGCTCCAATACCCCTGCGCAGTGAGCAGAGCGCAGGTGTCAGAAAAGTTTGTCCAAGCATGGAATTAAAAAAAAAAGCTTAATGGAGATTGTTGTTTACAATCTCTCAATGTTGTTTAATTATGATCAGAAGTACAGCAGCTGTCCCTTCAGTGATATATGATTTATGAAATAAACCATTAATAAAAAGCTGATGTTTTCTGTCACACTTCCCTCAGTTTTGTTCTCTGTTTGTTCTCATCCCAGTTGGTTGAGAAGCTGACCAGTATAGCAGAGGAATGCCAGAGTGCTCAGCTGAAAAAGCTCAGAGACATCTGTGAGAAGTAAGGATGCCGACAGCATGCACTCTTATTCACTGAAACAAACAGAAATCACAACGTTGTTTTTAATTGTCCTAACATCAACAGAGAAAAGAAGGATCTTAAAAAGAAGATGGACAAGAAAAGGCAAGAGAAAATCAATGAGGCCAAATCCAAAGACAAGAATATGACAGAAGAGTAAGTGTGTATTTGGAAATTTTAGGATTAATAAGCTGTTTCCATGTGGGCTTGGGTGTTTTGCTTGTTTGACCACTAGGTGTCACCGTATGTTAAATATTTAGTTCAACTGTGACTACTTGCTTGGTTTGACTGATGATAAATCCTCCCCACAGAGAGAAGCTAGAGATCAACAGATCGTTTGTCAATGAGGTGGTGCAGTATATCAAACGGGTAAGCAAGCAGCGATGGAGTCGTGGCGTTACAGAGCACTTAGAGCACTGAAAAATTGTGCTCTTTTTGCAAATTTGAGAAGATTTGCTTGAAATTTGCATCTACTTTATAACAAATTCACTTTATGATATAATTATCTTATACTGTGTGTGTGTGTGTGTGTGTGTGTGTGTGTTTCTAGTTGGAGGACGCCCAGAGTAAAAGACAGGAGAGGCTACTGGAGAAACACAAGGACATCCGCCAGCAAATCTTGGATGAGAGGCCAAAGGTATTATCTTTACCAACATGCCAAGTTAATAAAATCTAAAATGTAAAATATAAAAGTCAGATATGGCTCAAAGGAAGGCATACCAGTCTATGTATATATGGTTTCTATATACATATCTATGTATATATGCAAACTAAAACCTAAAAACTATTACCAGACCGAAGAGCAGCTGAAATGATGTAACTACATCTCAGCATTGTTGATATGCCCCCTTTGTCCCACATTAAGGTTGTTAGGATCTGGTCACCCTATGCATTGGTTGCAAGGTTCAAAGCACGTCATGCAGTCTTTGCCTGTGCAGATAAAATAATTTGTAATTACTAGAATGGTGCTTTTCAAAAACATGAAGGCCTAGGGGTGCTATAAAGAATGAATGTAATAATACATGCATATTTGAAATAGATGAGGCTCAGGTATTTGTTTCTTGGTGCAAGTTTTGTAAAAGTTGCACAAAAAAGTATTAAGTATATTTTAAAAAAATATGTATGTAGTCTGTCTCCTTTTGGCCTAGTATGTTCAACCACTAGGTGGCGACCTGCACCAGGCTTTAATGCTGCACTGAACTGGTGTGCTATAATATATGATGAACGTTGTGTATGAAGATTGTATTTGTCTCTGTTTTCAAAATGTATTATATGATCCCTTGAGTCTTTATTCTAATGTGCCACCAAGAGTTTAAATATCACTAATGCTGGTTGATGGATGGAACTGTGAATCACAATGAGAAAGTTGTTGGAAAATATTTAATTGCCTTGCCGTGGGTGCACAATTCCTCGACCGTTATTAGTGTGCTTCCTGCAGGTAGGCTGTGATGCCATCATGCCACTCTTGTTGGTAGTGAAGTGGATACTCCAACATTTTCTTGCAATACTCTGTCGGTTTGGGTTGCAGAGTTTCCAACCATATAATTGTCATTGTGATTGTAGGATTATTGTGCAGCTGCGGAGCATGGTAAGAACTTTGTTGCATCCCAGTGTTGAGCACTAACACACCGTAAGTGTGGCAGTATTAATATGCAAGCTTGTGCATACACCTGGGCTGCTGCCCAGCCAAAAGTAATTATCCATTGAATGAGACCTGCAGTGCATTGCTGTGATGAAGAATGCTGCATTAGTAAATTCTAGCAAACGTGTCATTGATTGCAGACAAGAGAACAATGTGAGGGGAAGCAGATTGGGCTGCGTGTAGTGAGATCACACTCCATTTATCTGCTCAAAATGAGTCCCCCCACCTCGCTGTTGTCCTGTTTGTCTCCTTAGGCAACATCCTCTGTACACAAATGTAATTACGATTACACGGTATTTGTTGTTTGGCTAGTACTAAACACAAACGTGGGCATTTATTAGAGTCATCTTCTAATTGAGCTCTTGCTATGATTTAGATTTTATTGATTATCTAAGGCATCTTAGTTGTATTACAGCAGCTGTAGTATTGCACAGAGAAGTGTCACATGGGTGTGTTCCTCCTATTACGCTTATACACCTTTTCCAGTGAATTGAAATGACAGCAGGAATTTACCGTGTCTGCTCATGAGCTAGTGTAGTTTTGTTTTGTTTTGTTTTTTCTAAGTTAGGCATAAATCAGAAGTCTTCAGTTGGAGACAGCTCCATAACCACCCACACTCAAAGTGACAGCTCCTTGTTCCTTTGAAACCACTCGGAGTTGAGTGTGGGAGGTGCAGCACTGTACAAACATCCAGCCCAAAGACTCACAGGTCTTCTGTGTCTTTCCATTAAGCTGCAGTCGGGAGACATGAGGAGAGAACGGCAAGGTTGAGACATGATTGTCGCCTCGTAACTAACTCAGGCTGTTGAACTTCCCTCCTTTTCATGAGGTCTTTATTTTCATTTCTGGAGCTTCTTGTCAATCTGAGTTCAGTATGAACAGTCAGCCCCCATTTGAGTTTTGTCATCCTGTGTCATCTGAGTCTCATCAACACTGAAGTAGCACGGAGATAGAGGGACAGTTTTCAGAAGGTTGTTTTCTTTGTTGTCACTTTTGTGTTTTCTGTTACTCTTCACTCATTGTTTCCCCACAAAGCTGCAGCCGTATCCACCCCCGAACACAGTGTTGCAAACTATTCTCCAAATCAGAGTCTGCACCATTGCAAAGTTAATCTTGCCTGAAGAAATCTATTATGTACATAATAATCATCCAAACTGTGCAATAGCTGTTCTCATGGAGTGATGGTGATCTGTATGCGGGATATGCTGATGTCAGGGGCCAAAACTCTAGAGACAGCTCGCTCAAGATAACCCTGGCCTGTGTTTGTTGAAAAATTCAGGATGCTCTCCATAACACGGGTATAACACCCAGTCATAAAGGGACACTTCTGTTCAGGGATCGTGTGGTTAACCGGTATTAACGTTAAATCCAATAAAGTGTTTTAATGCTCCTAGTAATAAACTAACAATGTTTGTGCACTTTAAGTGTTTTTGTTGATTAACATGAATCATGGTTTCGTTCCAATGGGATTAGATCTCTTTCCAGTCCATAAAAATATGTAACTGAGCGCGCTTGAGAAAGTCACTGAACCCAAAATTGCTCCCACTGAGCAGGTCATTGGCCTTTCATGGCATCGAACACGCTATGTGTGTGTATAAATGTGTGGGATTGCATCCTTCAGTATCTTAATAATAAAGGTACTGCAGTCTATGCAACATGATACCACATCTCCAAAGTGTGTTACTCAGACACATAAACACAATGGAAAGACTTAAGGATTGGATGTTAAGGGCTCCGGTGGGGATATATTCAAGTCTGGGCTAATGCAGAACTACATTTGTAGTGTGTTTCCATTGTGGTATGGTATTTGTGGTATTTATGCAGTGCAATTAAACCTTGCTTAGGATTTGATTTTTGGGAGATTTTTTGCTCTATGCTTTGGCTTTAGCATTAGCAACAGCTTGCAAGTTGTGCTGCTGCTTTTTCTGCTGCTCTTACCTGCTGGTAGTATGAAGGTCATGTACTAAACTGAACGAGAAGCAAGAGACAAAAAGAGAGACATGACGGGTTGTGTCATCACTCCCAGCCTGTGCACTTAGGTGTTACTGTCCTGTTAATGATCCAATCAAAAAAACCCCAGGAGTCAACAGTGCACAGCACGCTGGCAAAAGGCATTTCCGCACACTTGAAGGCTCTATATCCTGGCCTGCTGCTTTTTTCTTACTTAAGGCCACATGGTCAAGGTCACATTGTCTGCAGAAAGACTTTGCACCTGGTCTTGTTTATGTTAGTTCCACTCGATCACACCCGATCTTCTGAAACTTCCTACTTTGAGTCTGAGACCTGCGTTGGAGCTGAAGATTCAGATGGATTCTGGGTGTGACTTCATACCCAGATTTTTTGTTTATGTGGATGTAGTGCGAGGATTCTGCCTTTGTTTTATGATAGGAGCAGACTAAAAGCTTACCAGGGCATGTTGTAATTACTATGTACCAGTCATCCCTTCACACCTTATTTGGCTGTGAAACGAGTATGAAACAGTCAGAAGGCAATATGCTTCACAACATGGTGCGTTGGTGTACGATTGCATATCGTACGAATTACATCTTTACGTAGGAGAAGTGCTTCTTTGTTGCCTAAACGAAAAAAGGAGGAAAAAAATATCTTATGGTGTCTCCCTCTGTGAAAGCCTTGAATGCACACACACACATACGCACACACAGACACACATGCATTCGTTCAAGAAGCAGGAGTCCTGTGCTGTCGCCATGGAAACTCGGACCCCCCCCCCACTCTCTCTGCCTCTCATATCCTCTTCTATCCTTCATGACTCTCTGCAATCTGTTAATTTGGAACCAAGTCTTCGTGACGTAATTTCAGGGATGCTTGCTGGAGGTAGAAGAAAGCAGCAAGAGGAGGAGGACGGGTGAGGAAAGGGGAGGGAGCAAACAGGTTGGAGGAGATCATGGGAGGGCTGGAGTTGAATAGGAAGGGAGCTAGTATATGGCCTTCTTCTCTCTCCCTCTGTCTCATTCTATGTCCCTCTCTCTGTCATTGGGTGGTGGGTGGCCACCATGTTCCCTCATCACAGACTTTGATCTGCATCATCTCTCTCTGGCGGGGTTGCATCAATAATGCACTTTTTCCCACACAGACACACACACACACTTAGAAACATACAGGGAACACTGAGTGCAACCGACAGGCAGTGAAGTCAAATCCATTGTATATGTGTGCGTGCGCACACGTGTTGCACGCTTGGTTAATCTTCTGCCCTATTATGCCAGCTGCTATTTTAGATCAGTGCTCGAGTGTTCATTATGTATGCCCACATGTGCTAATGAAGCTCTCCCGGCTTGTGCTCTGTCTAAGAAACGTTGAAACTTTTCCTCTCAACAGTACGGTTTGGAGAACTCTGGAATCAACATCTTTGATTTATTTAAACTTTAGCCATTCTGCAGCATTAGAGAGGAAGGAAAGAACAACAACAAAAACACTGTGAGGACAAGGCAGTAAATAAAGTTCTAGATGAAAGTCCATTTTAGTAGCTTGCGTGTTTTAGGAATATTATAAGCAAAGTTTTAAGCGTTTAAAAATTTCTGTTGTCTTAACACCACATTTTACGTTACAGTTCTATACGCCTCACAGCCAGTGTCAGCATACACAGGGTGAAATATACTCTCCACTAAAGTGATCAAGAACATTCATGATATTCTTCAGCAAGCAGCTGGGTTTAATGCCACAATAATCAATGCTGTGTGGCAGTGTGATTAACCCATTAGGAGTAACTGCAACTTTTAGCTCTGTGTTTTGTTTTTGGTGCCTAGATTTTTCCTTTTTTTAACCATGTTGGTTGACTCCCATTCCCCACAACTTTTTTGTGGTTGCTGCATGCAGCTGTTATCTTTAAAAAGCAAGATTTTTCCCCAAGGCATTGATAGAAACCACAACGGAGCTGAAATTGATGGTGAATATTAGACTGCAGCATGTTTAAATCCCATAGACTGTATATAAAAGATGGAAGTAGCCACTATGTTATAGTTTAATTTGTGAAATCCAGTTTTAAAAAATTAAATGATAGAAAAGTTACTGTTTTTTCATTATCTCTCTTACTGGGTAATAAAACAATAATTTTCTGCTGAGTTGCATATGGCCGACGACATCCCTCCCCTGAAGCATACCCAGCTTTACTGTGTATTTTACTTTACTGAGGACCATAATTGACAAATTAAAAAGGGGGTTAAATAAATAAATAATTGACCAAACATTTATCAGAAACATGTTTACTGAGGTAATAAATTAAGTAGACTTTGTTTTTGCAGCCTGAGGAGTTGCCCCCTGCTGGCCATTAGAAGGAATGCAGGTTAAAGGCACATAGTCCTTTCAAATATGCAATATATTGTAAAATGATTGCTAACAAATATCATGTATTTTTGTGGATACTACTTTACTGTGTCATTCTACAAATTACAATCAGATTTCATATCACAGTAACATGGATGTGTTTAAAACATGCATGCATTTATTCATGCAATCTTTTAGTTAGCATCCACATTAAAGGTGAAAATGTCAAAGTACCGCTGAGCACATTTCACAACTGACATTCCCCTTTGAGCCAGTCCTTTTAGGGAAAACACTCATTACAGTACATAGCGGAGGTATGCAGGGGTGTTTTTAAATTCTTGGACCTGAAGAAAAGAATCTCTCTCAAAAAAAGGAAAGGAAAGCAGCAGATAAATTATCTGAAAGGAGCCAGGAAAGGGCATTCACACACATACGTGCACCGAGAGAGGGTTAGAAGGTGAGATGGAAAAAGAGCACATAGTTTATCCTGAATAATTTCTCTCTTTTATTACTGGTGTTGTTCTTGCTGTTGCATTTGGACTGCTGCAGTTCATTTTCATACTTATGACCAATACAGTGGAAAGAAAGTAAATTTCTCTCTGCCCTCCTTTTCGCACGCGCACACACACGTCTTACTTGCAGTATGCACCAGCATGCCAAGATGATGGGGTCGTGACCTTTTCTTATTTGTCAGATATGGGTTTAGTCAAATTAGAGTCTGTGTGGTTATGTTAGTAGGCTAAATCACAAGGTCGGGGTACATGCCTCGATACGGAGCGTAAGTGTGAGATTTGCAGGTTTTGCTCCGTGTCACAGAACACTTACAGCTTCACTGAAACGGTTTAGAGCAGCAACTGGTTAAAACCTACTTTCAAAGCCTGCACACCGAAGCACATCATTCCTTAAGACCTCCTTGTTGTGACAGTAAGATGAGACACTGTTAACATAGCTGTATGATGTATGTGTAGTGCAGCTCTTTGCCAGTTGAGGACTTTTGCAATGCCGCAGCAGGCGTTATGTCATGGCTCAAAGCAAAGAATTAATTTGGCTCTTTGGAGGCCTTCTCTGAGTCCCCCGATAGCTTCTCAAAATGAGGACAGCTGGTGAAGAAGGTCACCGAGTGCTGTATTTTAAGAAAGGCAGAAATGTGTGCATGTGGTTTGTTGACAGATGACTGGTCTTCAGAGATGAGATACAGATTTAAAAGCTGGCTGGAGAACTCTAGCTCCTGCTGGTTAGGGTGTCCAAACTGAAGCTGGACCACACGTACATAAATGTGATAGAGCGTGAACACACAGAGCATTTGATCATGGTTGCTTATGATTTCAAAAGAACTATATCTTTTAACCAGACCTGGAATTTACTTGTCACTATAGGAATTCCAAATTTTGATTATCCAAAACTTCCCTCTCCCAAATCCATTAAGCCTGAGGAGTAGATTTCAATCACGTCTTCTCTCTCTGTACTAAACTCCTGTGATTTCTCCTCTGCCAGGCTGATAAGATATCAGCTGGAAGCCACAGATCACAAAAAACTCTGAAAATACCACAGTTCTCCTTCCTTCTTCCCTAATCCATCCATCTTTCTGTCATTCATTCATTCCTTTTGGTAAAAGGAAACGGCTGTCTTCATCTCTCGTCACCGCATCACTCTAACAGACGGCCCTTTGCTTCTGATTACACGCACACACCCACGCGCACGCCACGCGCTCACATGTTTCTCAGAAGTGGCTGGCACCCTTAAGACTTCTCTGCCCTCTGCTCCCACCTCCCCGTTCTCATGAACCAGGGTGTCATTAGATGGGAGAAAAGATGACAGATTTAATCAGAGGGTGTTTGTGTCTCAGCAGGCAGGGTATAAAAAAAAGGCTGCACATGCACAAACACACATGCGAGCACGCAGGGCGAGCAGGCTGTCCCACCCCTAAGTAGGTCATGCGCAGTGAAGAGCAGGGCATGGGGGGTGGGGGGGGAGCCGTGGTGCATCTTTAGCCATCTGGTTTTGATGTGTTGGATGGCCACTCTGTGAGACCCACAGAGAGAGAGAAGAGAAAGGCAGAGAAAGAAAGATTAGATAGAGAGAGGGATGGAGGAGCCAGGGAGGCATCTTTCAGAGAAGGTGACCTTGAAATGCTCTGCTTGGTGGTGGTTCAGGGGGGAACAGGCTCTGTTTGTCCACTCAAAAACATCAGAAAGAGACAACTGAAGAGTTCCCTCATTTCAAACAATGAGGCACAGATGCAGTTGAGTTACCTGACTGATAGAGTTTTACATGCAGATCTGTAACAACGATAATTTCAACTAAATGGAGAGAGAAAAAGTGTTTTCTGTGGGGTTGTATTGAGCATCATCGGTCTGTGAATTTCAGGGGAAGATGCGCATGGTGACAGGTGAAAATCCCCCCCTAAAATTAGATAACCCTAAGTTTAGATAACATGGCAGCAGACTGAGAAAGTGAGCTATTACTACTGAATACCAGACATCTATTTTTGAAACTTAATTTACACAGCAAAGCGCAGAGGCACGGGGCACTGCAGTAAGCTTCTGCAGCTCTGTTTGCAACTTTTACCATTTAATGTGTTGTCTCAATTAGAGTAGATGTAAAAAAAAAAAAATCCACACATTTTCAGTCCCAAAATTTTAAGATTGCACCCAAAATTGGTGCCCACAGGTGTGATACCCATCCAGTGTCTAAACAAAATAATATCAGTTTAATTTATATTATGGTGATGCTTCAAAGTGCTGTGAAGGCGAGCACTTTGTAACAATCAGGTTTTCTCATTTAGCTATGAAGGGCTCTCAAATGAAATGGATGTGCCATCTCGTGAAGTGGAGAGGGCAGAAAATTGTAAAGTCAAGAGAAGCATGGGAGTCCTTGACCTTCATTCGGACTCCTCCGCTCTCTCCGTCTCTCCCATTCTTGGCTATTCTTGCAAATATTTTTTTAAGATATTAAGGTGTACAGTTTGCCAGCTGTGAATTTTGTAGTGCAGGTGAATCCATCACAGGAGAGTACGGCTTTGTGTTCAGCAGTTTATTCTGCCTGAAGTTCCTGCAAGATGAATGTATCTCTCAGAGTTTTGTCGCAGCAATATTTGCTTCCATTCATTCAGGTGAGACGTTGTGCATTTTTATTTTTTTTAGTTAGATGCTGGATGCTGTCAGTCTGTACTGGGGCCCCTCATTCACTCAACAGCGGGGAGCAATATCGGTAAGACAAGATATTGATCCCTGCTAAGTCTTGGTGGGACTCAGGTACTTTCGATCTCGCATTGTGCTGACGGGACTGTACCGAGCTGTGAGACTTTGACACCATTCATCTTAGCAGCTTTTCTTTTAATTACTGCTCTCCCATGGGAGCCAGCCGAGTAGTTAAACAGAAATCAGCATTACAGCAATTATTGGCTCGCAATGACATGAATACAATCTTGTCATCTGTAATCATTGGGGGCGTCTATGCCTCGGAGAAAACAGCTTCTCCTTTCTGTTTCTCAGTGAGGGGAGGGTGGATACAGTACATGGATATTGTAGGGATCCTGGTCTGCCTCAGCAGATCAAGGTGCCTATTCAGTGCAGAATGTCACGGTCCCTATCTGATGTTCAGCATCGAGCCTTTTTGTTCAGGCTGTGTTATGGAAATAGGCATGATTCATGTTATTATAGTCTTTAGATAAGAGGCATGGAAATAACTGCAGCACCTACTGTATCCAAGCGCTTACAATACAGTGTAGACACTGATTGTTAAGGTTGCTGTAAAGGGTGAAAACTTTAAAGCTGCTCTAATGAGGTCGCTCATACTGATAACCCCGCAGAGAATTGTTATGCAACTCTGCACTTCCCCTCAGCTCATCCAGCTCATTGTTTTGGTCCCACAACGTTACTGTTTGGTTCACCCTAGCCGTGATCTGCAGCATTTCCAGACAAGTAGGTCAAAAAAAATCTCCACTGTACACCAAACAGGAAAGACAGAAAGTTAATGAATCTCTACTGAAAATGTATAAAAATTAAAGAAACAGATTCCTTCCATTTTGTGGCATCTCCAGAAACTTTAGGAGAGACCTATTACTCTTCTTATTTTCAGTAATATAGTATCATCTCAGGCAAAGCAATCCCATCCACCTGCTGATCAAACCTCCTGTTGGTCAGGGCTGACAGATAAGAGGCAAGGTGGCCTGAAAGGAAGATTAGAACTATGATAGCTTATTTCAGACACAGGATGAGGTAAATAATTGAATAATGCAAAGCTGTTCTGGTAGAGTGCATAAAAAAGAAGCCAGAAATCAGCTCTATATTTTCCTTTTTCATGTTCAGCAGTAAGAATATGTCTGTGTTGTTTTTTAAAAGATTATTTTGGCCTTTATTTGAGCCACAGGTTGTTTGACCACACTGACACAGCCTGAGATGTTTTCTGAGGCTGTTTTCTGAGGCTGCAACACTCTTTGTGAGTGTAATTAAAATTCTTTTTCTTCATTTAGGAATTCTTGGTTGATGCTTGATTTTCTTCCTCTGCAGTTACAGAGCGATCTGGACCAGGAGTACCAGGACAAATTTCGCCGGCTACCTGTGGAAATCCAAGAGTTTGTTCAGGACAGCAGCAAGGCCAAGCTGAGCGACGACGGCATCCATGGAAGCCTCGTTTCCTCGTCGACGGCAGAGAAGCTGAACCACAAGGCGTCGCAGTCAGAGGACGACATGGAGGAGGGGTCGTCGGAACGAGTCTACGAAACCCCGCTCTAGAGATTTAACCTTGGCCCTTTGGGACACTGACTGGTGGATGTGGTTATGGCCACAGATTCTAGGATGAGACTGCAACTTTGGTCCTAATTGTAACCAGTGGGAGGATTAGGTCAAATCTGAGCCTGAATTGGTGAGTAGCGGTCCTCTCTGCGTAGAGTGCGGTCTTGTCCAGACACCTGTTTTTCTTGTAAATAATAACCTTTTGTGTATTTGTATGTTACCTGTACGTTGTCGTCTCTTTCGGTACGGCCACAGGAGGTGTTACGAAACACTAACTATTTGCAGGAAATAACTTACTTGAACTATTGCACAGAGAGAGAGTAGTTTCTTTTTATTATTTTTACTATCATGATGTTTGCAGTAGTGTTGATCAGAGAGGCGTGTGGTGCCAAGGGTTGGAATTCACTTCACAGTGGATTTTAAATGGAGTGTACTGTAAAGAAATCATTATATATCCAGCCTTTTAAAGCTTCCGTCTCTATAAGATTTAAATTCACCTTTACATATTTGCACTGAAGGCTCACTAAACCCTCTCTTACTCTAACCCAGAGGCACTGGTGGCTTGCTGGTTCTTGAGTTTGTTCTCACAGAACTAAGCCTATGCGTTGCTGCTAATTTCTTTTTTGTTTTGTTTTGTTTTTTAAAATAATTTCTTTTGGGGTTTTTTGTGAAATTTGGAAATATTCTTAAAAAAATGATCTGCCATTCTTTCTTTGTTCTGCCTCGGGTTGTTTTTGTTTTTTTTAACAAGTTTGTGGACGATTCTGTCCAAAGAGGACAAGAAGGGAACGTTTATTTGTACAGTGTCTGCATGTATTTGAACAACTGTAAATGTTAACAAGTAGCTCTGTAGCAGAGATGTTTATTAATGTAAATCTATTTTCTCTGAAACATTTAAACTTAACCTGCAAAACAGTGGGCCAGTGTGGCTTGATGCATCACTGGGGAATAAGCTGAACAGGACTAAAGTAAGTAATGACACACCCTGTTCTTTAGATGCAACAGTAGCCGGCTCCTGCTGACTGATTGCTCATTGTATTCTTTACCTTTGCCCCCTCGACTAAAACAAACCAGGACATTCAAACAGAAGAGGATCCTGTTGTAGTTTGTTGAAGCGGCCTTCCTCTTAACTGGTTCCCTTTGTACTTACTGGGAAACCTTGTGTGCACAATACACACAGAGAATGCCCACAGAAAATACATCCCTCTCTGGTATCATCAATATTTTTATTATTATTTAGCCACGATTGGAGTCTAAAGCGGGGAAACTGTGGGGAAATGGTTGCATTATTTTCAATCAGGTGCTCAGTTTATATCTGCAGAACACCAGCGTTAACATGAACCTATGAATAACTGGACTCCTCCCCCCTGTAACATGTGAACTGTGCTAATTCATTAAGTTTTTTTAAAACTTTCTTCCGTCCAGTGCCACCATGGGTGTGTCATTTGATATCGAATCATATTTCAGCTGATTTTCCTTTTAGAAAAAGAGTTGAAAGTGAAGGATTGCCTGACATGTAAGTACAAATACCTTTTTTTTTTTTTTAAGATGATATCGATGTGAGAGTCCTGTGCCTTTTGAATGGGTTTGCCTTGTTTGATGTTGAATGTGTGAAATGCATCATTGTTAAAATTGCCATTATATAATAATATATGAAGCTGTCTGGTATTGAATAGACCGTGTGCACTTTTTAGTACAGTACCACTACTGAGTAATGCTTGTGATGAGAAGTATTTAACATGTGTCTCATAAAGGCAAGAGAGACGTTTTTTGTTTTCTTTTATGTCTTGAACCACTTTATTTAACAGACTACCCCCCCCCCTCCCTTCTCATCAGTGTATGCACTCTGGAAATGTAAATGTACGTATGACACAAAGGTTAAAACATGAAGCTGAGAAAAAAAAATCTAGTGTAAAGGGAACTTGCTTGTAATTACAATAAATGTGGCTATTATTGTACTTTGCTGGAGTGGAGTTGTGTGTCTTTTGATTTGTTGTGCTGAACTTAATATTGTGTTGGTTTATTTTTTTATTTTTACATCTTACAGATTTCGTGTCTATGTATGTAATATGTTACAGTTACATACATTATATTAATCCTTCCTGGTTTCAGTGGTGAAACCAATCCTGAGTTGTTGTTGGTGTTTTTTTTTTTTTTTAAATAGACCCACAGTCCGTAACTCAGCAAAGGCAATGGGGAACAAAAATTGTGTTGGAAACAGCTTAATGGTGTCACTGCTTTTTTAAAAAGGAAGCAGGCCACGTATGAAGCAGTGTCCGAAACCCAGTTACAGAGTGTGTTTGGAAGCATCTGTGACGGGTATTTGTGTACTGTAGGCTGGTGGGGTTGTCACACTCAAGGTCATGGGCAGGCAGGGGAAGCCTTGATGACCTGCTTCCTGTTATCTCCCAGGTAACAACACAGCCTGCCTATAAATAGACTGTTCACTTCCTATTAATGGCATTGTAATGAAATTGGCTGCAATTTACCTGCTTCAAGACAATAAACTCAAAATTTTATTAGAAATCTGGTATTGATTATGTCACAATTGAAATAAGAACTAATAAAGTCTTTTTCTTCTGTCCTACATGGAAAATACTTTACAAGACAGCCTTGCTTAGTGCTACTCAGAGAGATGATGGTTGTTGTGGTAGGCAGTGGCTGTTATCAGGTAACTGATGCTGTGGTTGAAAAAAATGAGTGTATCCACAGTGACATTAACCACTTGTTTTTGAATCTTCCTTGAAGCCATGGCTTGATCATTATAGCTGTCGATATTTACAATTTTGAGCAACACAAGATGAGGAAGTGGTGGTTCTAGCTAGCTCGCCCTAAAGCGTACCCCGCTCTGGTGTCTATTTTACTTTACATGTGGCCATAAATTGCAAAATAAACATCCTGTTGCGTTAAATACGAATTTAAACCAGCAAGTGAGTCAATAAACACACCAGGAAAGTGTTAGCTGAGATCACAGATCAACTGAACAGTAGGGTCATTTTCCCAAACAATGCAATAAGAGCAGTCGCCACCTGCTGCCTATTTGAAATAATGCAGGTTTAAGGCAATCTTTTATGTACAGTTTATGTTCTGCACTACCTAAGAAGCAGCTTCTACAAAACAGGACGTTTTTGGCAGTGGGGGTACCCCCAGTTTAGGAACATCTCTGAAGTAACCCTAACAGAAAACCTGCCATGGCTGGATAACAGGAGAAGTCATATAGAACTATTATGCAAAAACATGCATAGTAGGGGTGCATGCATGTAGATGTCCATAGCCATGTTTGGATCAACACCCATCTAGTTTGACTTTTCCTCTGCCTCAAAAGTCAAATGAATCTTAGGCTGCATCCATAGACCTGTGGGCAGGATTATTATTGTTTGCACTTGGATGCAACTGCAGTAATATCTAATCACTCCATTTCCTGAATGTCCAATGGTAACACTTTTTTTTCATCTTTAGCACATTTACAAAAAAACAAAACAAAACAAAAAAACTTGTTACACATTGTGTGAGCGTTGGTGGAGTCTCCCATGTGAGTCTGTGTACGTCTGTGCTCACTGTGTCAGTGTGCTTGTGTGGGTGACTTTTCGGCTGTCTCTATTACATTTGTGCGTGCTGCCAGTGTGTGTGTTTTCCACACTACATAAACACTGTGCCCTTCTTAGTCTCAGCTCCACAGCAGAATCCCCACAGGCAGCCAGAGATAAGACAAGCCTAGTCGTCCATAACAACCACTGTGACCATTCAGAGGCCTCGGTGCATGTAGGCAACTAGGAAGTGAGCTAATTAACCTCGAGTTCAGGACGGAAGGAGAGCAGCTTTTTAATAAGATTCTCTGGGTTATAAAAACAGAGACGCCCCTCCAAACTCCCAGGAATAATAACCCTCTGCGTCTGTCCATCTGCTGCGGGGACGAAGAGGAGGAGGAGGAGGTGTCCTGTAACACCAGGACAGAGAGGAGAAGACCGCAGGATGCTGGCTAAGGTACACTGAGCTCACTCCCACACAAACACACACACATGCATAGTTACATAGGCACAAAAACACAAGCAGACACTGATGTGAACGAATGAGCGAGCGAGTGAGATGCTAATCACTGACTGCCTCCACTCCTTGGCCCCCAAATATAATCTTAGCTCTCTCCACTTTCCCTCAACTATCATAATCCAACCTTAATCCCAAAGCTATGAATGTAATGTTAACACTGAACCTCGCCTTAATCTAGGCTGGATCAAATTCGGATTGTAACTCTAATATTATCCGTACCACTGTTAAGCTATCAGACCATGTCCTAAAACCTAAAAATGTCCTATTTAGAGGGATGAGGAAAGGCACAGTGCCCTTGGTTTGCAGGGTTTTCCTCACTATACTTCTGTCATCATTTTTGGCCCATTTAGTCTCTGAAGCTCAGAGACTGCAGACTATTTTTTCCTCTAATGATGGAGTGGCTGTAGTTGCTTTTGTACCATTTAGGAAACAGATTGTCATACAATAATTAATTTTGAAAACAGTGTCCACTTAATGGGTCCTTGGGGACAGGAATAAGTCTCTGAAAGCTACCGAAAGTCTCCTGTAGCTCTCTTAAACTTGTAAAAATAACCTTATTGATATTGTCTTCGGTTACACTCTTCACATCTTTATTTGAGTCAACTTTCTTCTTATTGGCTGCTGCTTGTAAACAGAGGATTTAAATAACAGGTGGATGGGGCTTCTGTGTTTACAGTCAGAGCAGTGTGTCTGAGATGATCATATTAAGCCCATCCCCTCTTCCTTGACATCATACACAGCAAAGCATAGAAAAAACTTTGTGAAATGAAGCATATAGAGCAGTTTGAAGCCTCAACTTTTGCCCCCTGGGATTGCTTACATACTTACATCTATATTCTGAGCTCATTATTTTAGACTTTGGCCATGTTTAATATGACCAGTCACCATTGCAGCACATTATATACATATACATGATAGAAAATAAAGAACAGCATAATATGAAGCCTTTTACAGAAATCCTGCATTATAAATCGAGAGGATGTTTTCACATAGGTGGGTGTGGGGATTGTAAGGTGCATTATTTTTAGAGCTGCATTAGCTCCATACTAAGCACTGCAAGTCATGACATCTCAAATAAAGCTGTCCAAGGAGCGTATCTTGTGCACACTAGCAATATTTTTTATGTGCATGCTTGCAGCTGTTTAGAACCAAAATATATTGTAAAACATGTAAAAACTAAATCAAGAAAAATCCCTCAAAAGCTTTGTTCTCATGTGACTGATTTTGTTTTTATACAGTCTATTGCCATTTCCATAGCTTATATAATGCAGTGTAAAGAAATTTGGTTTGCAGCTCCATAGATGTTCAAAAGACTAAGTTAAAGCTATAGAAATATGTATATATATATTTTTAAATTGCAGAACAGTAGCATTAACCACGAAGTAGTTCAGCAGGATCTGGTGTGAAAATGAATAGTGGATGATATCTAGAGAACAGCGTTACAGACTGCAAACATATTTCCAGTTATTCATAGTTTATGTAAACCTAAAAATAATATCTTAAAAAAGATTGTCATGGTACATGAAAGTGGTGCCATTAATAAAACTAAGTGTCATAAAGTTGCTGTTGTGTCTTTAGGGGAAGCAGGCCAGCATCACTGTGACTTTACAAAGGGAGGAGGGGGAGGCACTGTTTGTCTTTATCAACGCATGGCGGCTACAGTAGTCAGCTGTTAGAAAACGGGGGCGGAGCTGGATCTGGTTCTACTGGATGACTCACTCCGTTAACCCAAGGCACACTCATTCACTCATTTACACGCACGCCACCGCGCGCTCGCTCGCTCGCGCACGCACGCACGCACACACCCATTGACGCGCAGGCACGTTAGGTGTGAGTGCAGAGTGTAGTGGTGGGTGTGGGAGGGGATGGGGAGGGCTGCCCGTCTGAAGAGGGGTTCCTAATCAGCGCGCATCAGCACCGTCCATTCTCCACTGGAGGGCGAGTGGTACAAGAACACCGGGACACTCCGGCGGGAGGGAGGCAGAGTAGACAGTCGGAGGGAGACGGGATAGAGCAGCAGCAGCTGGAAGACACGCAGACAGGCGGAGACAGAGACAGAAAATCCCTACCCGGACCCTGCACAGCATCATTTTCTCTCCGCCGTCGGATTAAACCCCCTCTCCATCTCCAAGCGCGAAACCACGTAAGAAACACACATAAAGCTTTCTGAATGCTGCCGAGAGAACAGTCAGCGTTTACCGTGTCTTGGGTTAAGGGCTGCTCGGTTAAATGTGCGCCAGACTGAGTTCAATTTAATGTGTTTGTTTTGCTGCCAGACGGACACTGGACCCTTCATTAAAACTCCATCACGCTAGCTCTCAGCGGCACTCTCCAAATCCTGCTCTCATCAGTCAGACATCCTCTCTCTGCCTCAATCTGTCACACACACACACACATACACACACACACACAGCTGGAAGCAATAGCATTTGCTAGCTAGCAAGGCAGACGCATTTAAATAGACCTTTTGGTTTTTATTATCGAATTCACTCCAGCTTTGCTCGGTGACCTCTCTGCTAGGTGAATACGGCACGGCAGAGAGCCGCCGCGGCTTGAAAACTTGATGAAATGCGGGGCTTATTGACGTTTCCAACGGCTGTGAGGCTAGCCAGTGGAGCTAGCTGTAGCGGGACAGAGCAGAAGCCAGCCGGCCGATGACAAACACAGTGCACACTGCACAGTGGCCATAAAAGTCAACCCACAAACCCCAGATTTTATTTCTTGCATTTACTCTAGTGCGTGCTTTTTGGTTTATTGCACTACATATTTGGAGCTTAATGCCCTGTGAGATTTGTAGGATAATGTAAATTTAACATGCAGAACTGGTGCATTCTCAGACTGTTTGCTGCTAGTCTGGTAGCTGCAGCTTGCCATGCATGCATCCATCCCAGCTTTGCAAGGTGTCATTGATTCACCGTTACGCCAACTAGAAAACAGTGTTTTTCGTGTGCGCGTAATGCCAGTGTTTAATCAATCAGCACAACGGTGGTAAAGTATCATAAAAATAGTTGCATGGGTGATCAAATGTCATCATTTGTGTGTGAAATCATTCGCAGTTTGCTCTTTGGATTTTAAACAATCTATTTTTGATAGGGGAAGATGTAATCAGCAGTTTTCCTTGAAAGCAGAGCAAATGACAGCCGAAACTCAGCAGGTTCTTCATTTTCATTTCCAAAACCAGTTTTATCCGTTACACCCCTGAGGCAGAGTGATATTTGTTCATGAATAACGTGTGTGTGTGTGTGTGTGTGTGTGTGTGTGTGTGTGTGTGTGTGTGTGTGGAAGGGGGTGAGGTGGGGGGACTGTGTAGACTTGTTTGCACTGTATAAAGTATTATTTTTCCCCCTAACATTAACTTAAGAATGAGTGTAGAAACAAACTTGTTGCATCAGCTGTTCCTCCTGCTCTCACCAACTTGCTCTGCAGCGGTTATTTGCATACTGAATCCATTTTCTCTTTGTTTGGAAATTGCTGCCCAGGTATCTAATAGTGCATATTAAATTGACCATCAACATACCTGTGGTCAGGGAGCAAAGAGTGTGTCAGTCCCCGTTATTGTGAAACCCTCAGAAGGTCGCCTCCCACTCCCTCCTTCCAGGCGACGTCCCCGCAGCCTGTGAAACATCGCCTCCATTATGTAAAGAAAAACAAATTCTGCTCTGGCTTATTGACACTGCCACATAAACGTTTGACTGGCGATTACGGAGGCAAACATTACCCTCTCTTGCACAATAACAATCCCTTACCCGAGGCTTAAACCCGGACTGCGAAGCATTTTGATGAATAGAGGTGGACTAAGAAGCTTAAAGGCTAACTGAGGGTGTGCAGGTGTTTTTATTATTTTCTTCTTTTTATGGTCGCTTTGACTTTAGTGCACTCGGTGATCAGTGTCTTTGGGGGAATTTATATGGCTGGAGGTTGCTGCACGGTAAGAGTTTGGCTGCATCGTCACAGCTTGCGGGATAATCCTTGTTATAGTTGCAAATTCTTCACTTGATCTAAATTGTTAACCATTCTTTTTAGTTTTACTAAATAGAACAAAAGTGACTCCAGTTTGCCATCTTCTGTTATCACTGGTACTCTTTAAGGTTTATCAGCCTTGATAGTAAAGCTGGTGTTGTTTTCACCTTGTCCATATGTCCTGCAGGCAGCTACTGTAGCAGGAACTACAAACTGAAGTACTCAGACCAAGTTTTGAGTACTTTGCATGTGCTATGCTGGTTTCTGGAAAGCTGTTGCCCAGTTGATGGTATCCCAGCCATTCAAGATACACATAACTTTATGGGTTTATAGTTGAGCAAACATGCCAAGTTTGAAGGAGGATCCCATGGCATGGTGCCACTTTTTTTTTTCGTTTTTATTTCTGCCAAGGTTATATAATTGCTTCAGTTTGTTCTTTCTCTGTTTAATAACAGTGTTATTAACAAAGTGTTACATTTTACCGTTTACCTTTGGAGTTTCATTCTGAAATTCTTTGGAAATTGAGAGACATTGTCTTGATGATCTCAAGAAAATACCACAATCTGGATCCAGGGACTTGATTTATGCATGTGGAGGGAATCTTCAGCCCAGACGGATGTACGAAGTCTCGCACTGCTCTGCATTTGTAGCTCCTATATGAAGGGTTTTTGTTTTGTTTTGTTTTAATATATGTGGTTTTAAATCTCACCGTAGATGCTTCTGCTGATTTTGTTTCGACAGACTTCCAGCAATTTTAATTGTAGTTCAGGTGTATCTGGAGTACACTGGAGGGACACTTGTGTGGCCGTGAGATAATTTGTAACTAAGCATAATATTATGTATATGTTCAGTGCAGGGGGGATACAGCTCTATTTAAAATGTAAAACCCGGCAGATTGAGGGTGTATACTGGTATATTATATCCAAGCATTAAGCCAATAAGAAGAAGTTAGTTTAGAATGAAAAAGCTAAACTACATTTTAAGTCTTGGAAGACGGTGTATGAAAGAAAAAGGATGAAACTAAAACAGCATCTCAAAGCCTGGCATTGTTTTGTTGTGGATGTGAACTTGATTAGGCCACGAAATGTGTGTAAGACAGACATTACTCAGCATCAACTTTCGGGGTGTTTGTATCTCTGTGGAAAGCTTGACATTGGCTGTAGGGTTTGGTCCAACTAGAGAAAAATCTCTTTTTCTCTGTCTGTTTTCTCACAGCGTTTTTCTTGCCAGCATGATATCGATTTGCTCGAAGGTTGGAGGTTTATTCTAGCGGGACTGGATTTGGAATCCATCCAGTGGCAGTTTACTGTATATCTTGATTGCCTGTTTGTTTGTTAGTTTTTCTAAGACTAGCACGCTTTCTCTCCATGGCTTCTTTTAGACTTGGGAGGGCCTGGTCTAGAGTCACTGACCTTTCTCCACCTCTGTCAGTTTGTTTTAACAGTTCTATGATTTGTAGAATCATTTTTTTTCTCTTCTGTGCTCCTGCAAAGAGATCTTTGAAAGTGGAAGTCCTGAAAGCCAGATGGACTAATAGACCCACAGACGGGTAATGTGGGCACAGCGACTGACAGGACCAGTGTTGTTGTAATATGTTGAAAATATGTTGCATCGCAGAGCTCAACATGTCTGAACTTTGTTTTCTCTGGCAAGGGAGTAAGTGGAGGGAATCGGGATGTGTTCATCTCTGTGTGTGGTTGTACCTCAGCTCCTGACCTTCCTATTATATAGCAGGGTTTTAGAACTCAGCCAAATAAGTCCACATTCAGGGTTTTGTGATTTATGAAATTCTCTCCCCTTCTAACCGTATGTCCTTTTTTGTCTCTGCAGGCCGAGACATGAACTCCCGCTGAAATTATTGATGCTGAACTGGTGAGTTTTGGGGCTGCCAGTGATCGCTGCAGCAACACAAATTTCTTTTTCTTGCGTTGTGTTTCTTAGTTTGTCGTTACATTCTGCCTAACAGCGCTGCTGTCTAATAAACCCCTGGGGCAAATATTAAAACGGCACAGTGTCCAGAATTTAGTTGAACATAAAGTTTGGGAAAACTGAGCTTGCAATAAATCAGTCAATGTAATGTAGGTGTCAGTGTTTGATCTAACATGTTTCTGCGTGTCCAAAAAACACATTCTGTGCACTAATATCTACCTGGATCTTATTTTCCTGCCACTTTTTCTTTGAGGCCTCATTAGCGAATACAGACACCTTCTTTCCCGCATTAAATATTACAAACACGTTGTGCCGAGAACTGGAAAGGACGGACATCTTATTGGATTTGTACTGAGTGATGAAAGCAAGTCTAAATTTTAATTGTATCTTTCATGAAAGGCTGATATTCGCTGATCCACTGCACACATCACTCATTGATAAGTAGGTTGCGTGACTGAAGCTGTTGCTCTGTGTTCCCCCATGCCAAGTTTGACACTTTAATGAAGCTCAAATGTGATTGCTGTCTATGTGTTCATGATGTATTCTGTATTAATGATGTGTAGCATCAAAGCTGTCTGTTAGCTTTGCCTGGTTCATTTTCATTTGTCTCCTTTTATCGCGCAAAGAGGTATGTATTATCTCTAAGTTATTCTGTTGGCAAGAACCATGTGACTATAACTTGATAGTGACTAGGAAAAGTAATTCTTAGAACACATATCTAAGCATTGCTTTAGAAACATATTTCATGATGGTTTTATGATTTTATGATAAAGGTTTGATTATTGAACAGTAAGCAGGTCTCCAGTGCAAACTGCTGGCATCTCTGAAATACACAAAAGATGTCTTTTGGCAGTCTGTCCCAACAGAAGATGGATATCTCTCCTATCTTGACATATTCTATGGAATACAGTCGTGAAGAAGAAAGGAATCTATGCAGTCCTCTGAAAGATTAAGTACACCCTTGTACAGGAATTAAGAGGCTAAATGGTAGCCAGGTGGTGCCAGTCAAGTATGATTAATGGATCAGCTGCAAGTGTGAGAATCTCTATAAAAGCAGAAATTTTGGCAGTTTGTAGGTTTTGAGCATTCATGTCTATGATAACACAATGCCACAATCTTCATATGAGTGAACATCCCAGCAAACTCACCCCAGGGTCAGACCGCGCAATCCTCAGAGACACTGCAAAACCCCCAAGAACTACAGCTCAGACTCTACAGGCCTGTTAGCATGTTAAATGTTGAATGTCATGACAGTACAGT
The DNA here is from genome assembly GCF_013358895.1 of Oreochromis aureus. NCBI lineage: Eukaryota > Metazoa > Chordata > Actinopteri > Cichliformes > Cichlidae > Oreochromis > Oreochromis aureus. The sequence goes on from NC_052956.1 coordinate 4,507,681, forward strand.
TAGAAACACGAGACTTCAACAATATTGCTTTTTTGAAGGGTTGCTGGAAGAAAGCCTCTTCTTTCTTATATGTAGAGTTGCAATCTGGACAACCACAAGACGTCTTGAACTATGTCCTTTGGACAAAGTGGAGATTTTGGCCATTATGATTCCACGATTATTGGTGAAAACCAAATGCAGTAATGGTCAAGCACGGTGATGGAGGGGCGTGATTTGTGCTCGTTTTGCAGATACAGTACCTGGGCATTTGGAGTCATTGAGTTGACCATGAACTTCTCTGTATACCAAAGTATTCTACATCTGACTTGGCTGAAATTGGGTCATGTAGCAGGACAATGATCACAAACACAGCAGTAAATCTCTAATCGAATGACTGGGGGGAAAAAAAAAAAAAAAATCAGGGTGTTGCAATGATCTAGTGAAAGTCTAGACCTCAAACCAATTGAAATGTTCTGCATAAGCAGATGCTCACAAACTTCGATGAACTAAAACAACTTTGTAAAGACGAGCGGGCCAAAATTCCTCCGCAACAATGTGAGAGACTAATAAAGTCAAACAAAAACATATTAATTAGAGTTGTTGTTGCTAAAGGTGCTTCTACAAGCTATTGAATCATTTTGTTTTCATAGGATGGCAAAGAGTTCTGTGAAGACTCTTTTTCATGTGACTGTATGTTAAGAAAACAGGACATGAAGTGCCATCTACAAGTTCAATCTTGTGATTTACATACCTGGATAATTATTCACTTGTTGAAACAAGTGTTATAAATATCAGTTACAACTTTATACTTGCCTTCCAAATAATGTTTATAGATGACTTACAGAGTCTTTATTACCTGCTTAAAAGGTATGATAAACATTAGTTGCAACCTTACTGTAACCTTTCAGAAAATGTTAATAGATGCTTTGCAGATCAATTTTTAGCTCACACTATTCATTTACCGTTTCTTAAAATGGTTATTATAAAGTACTGTCAAGAATTTACTAATAAAACTCCACTGTTGCCGAAGCTGCTGCATTGAGCTGCGGCCGCAAGGTGGTTGGTGCCTGCCGTGGTGGTAATCCCCGAACCAAATGGTGGACACCAGAGGTGAAGGGAGCCACCAGGCTGAAGAAGGAGTCCTATCGGGCTTGGTTAGCCTGTGGGACTCCAGAGGCAGCTGACAGGTATCGACAGGCCAAGCGGAATGCGGCTCGGGCAGTGGCTGAAGCAAAAACTTCGGGTGTGGGAGGAGTTCGGAGGCCATGGAAAAAGACTTTCGGACTGCCTCGAGAGAGATTCTGGCAAACCGTCAGGCGTCTCAGGAGGGGAAAGCGGTGCTCTACCTGCACTGTGTATAGTGCTGGCGGTGCGCTGCTGACGTCGACTGAGAAAATTGTCAGGCGGTGGAAGGAATACTTCGAGGACCTCCTTAATCCCACTGACACGTCTTCCGAGGAGGAAGCAGAGTCTGGGGATGAGGGGAATGACCCGCCAATTTCTGGGGTCGAGGTCACTGAGGCAGTTAAACAACTCCTCGGTGGCAGAGCCCCTGGTGTTGATGAGGTCCGCCCGAGTTCCTGAAGGCTCTGGACGTTGTAGGCTGTCCTGGTTGACACGCCTCTACAATGTTGCGTGGAGATCAGGGCAGTACCCTGGACTGGCAGACCGGGGTGGTGGTCCCCATCTTTAAGAGGGGAGACCGGAGGGTGTGTTCCAACTACAGGGGATCACACTCCTCAGCCTCCTGGGAAAGTCTATGCCAGGGTGCTGGAAAGGAGAGTTCGTCCGTTAGTCGAACCTCGGATACAGGAGGAACAATGCGGTTTTCGTCCTGGTCGCGGAACACTGGACCAGCTCTTTATCCTCTCGAGGATACTTGAGGGTGCATGGGAGTTTGCCCAACCAGTCTACATGTGTTTTGTGGACTTGGAGAAGGCATTCGACCGTGTCCCTCGGGTGTCCTGTGGGAGGTGTTGCGGGAGTATGGGGTGTCTGGCCCACTGCTACGGGCCATTCGATCCCTATACAACCGTTGTAAGAGTTTGGTTCGCATTGCCGGCAATAAGTCGGACTTGTTTCCGGTGGGTGATGGGCTCCGCCAGGGCTGCCCTTTATCACCGATTCTGTTCATAATTTTTATGGACAGGATTTCTAGGCGCAGCCAAGTGGCGGAGGGCTTCCACTTGGTGGCCTCAGAATCTCATCTCTGCTTTTGCGGATGATGTGGTTCTGATGGCTTCATCGGTGGGGGCCTCCAGCTCGCACTGGAACGGTTCGCAGCCGAGTGTGAAGCAGCAGGAATGAGGATCAGCACCTCCAAATCTGAGGCCATGGTTCTCAGCCGGAAAAAGGGTGGAGTGCCCACTCCGGGTCGGGGATGAGTTCCTGCCCCAAGTGGAGGAGTTCAAGTATCTCGGGGTCTTGTTCGCGAGTGATGGGAGAAGGGCCGGAGATCGACAGACGGATTGGTGCTGCGGCTGCAGTGATGCGGACGCTGCACCGGTCCGTCGTGGTGAAGAGGGAGCTGAGTGTAAAAGCGAAGCTCTCAATTTACCGGTCGATCTCGTCCCGACCCTCACCTATGGCCACGAGCTGTGGGTAGTGACCGAAAGAACGAGATCGCGGATACAAGCGGCAGAAATGAGCTTCCTCCGAAGGGTGGCTGGCCTCTCCCTTAGAGATAGGGTGAGAAGTTCGGCCATCCGGGAGGGGCTCAGAGTAGAGCCGCTGCTCCTCCACATCGAAAGGAGCCAGTTGAGGTGGTTCGGGCATCTGACAAGGATGCCCCTGGGCGCCTCCTGGGTGAGGTGTTCGGGCATGTCCCACGGGAGGAGGCCCAGGGCAGACCCAGGACGCGCTGGAGAGATTATATCTCTCGGCTGGCCTGGGAACGCATTTGGTGTTCCCCGGATGAGCTGGAGGAGGTGGCTGGGGAGAGGAGGTCTGGGCTTCTCTGCTTAGGCTGCTGCCCCCGCGACCCGACTTCGGATAAAGCGGATGAGGATGGATGGATGGATGGAACTCCACTGTATTGGGTTAAGCTTCTACCTTAAATCCACCTGTACCAGTCTATATGGCTTTTCACAGTAAAAGATTGAGGGTAAATTAAAAAATGAGTGCTTTGGTGGTCATCGAAATAGACCGGCATTTATGTGGCGCTTTTCTAATCATACTGCCCACTCAAAGTGCTATGTGCTACTATGTGTCACATTTAATCATACATTCATACAATATTTTGTTCGTCACAGTTTTAATACTTGATCTACGTCTCATCCATAGCCAGTTTAGAAAGATCAGTTTGCCTAACAAGCATGTCTTTGAACTAAGGAAGGCAAAGTAAACCCAGCAGAAATCTACACAGATATAGGGAAAACATCCATATATAAAATCCCAAGGTGGGATTCAAACCAGGAAAATTTTTGGTGTGAGGCAACACGCTAAACATCCTAAGCTTACACTTCAGTAACTACATGTGGCGGGAAAGAAGGGAACACACTGGTAGTGTTGATTGATGGTTATTCATATTTGATACAAATTCTTTTTACCAATATGATTTTTATTTTTAACTGTCATCATGTTATGGAGCATTCCTGTAAAAAATCAACACCTCTTTGTGTTTGAATGATAAAATAATAAATTCAGTGCTTGTTCAAACGGAGAACATAAGATCCTTCCTTCTCTTACGTGAAATGCCCGGGCATTTCACGTAAGAGAAGCAGTGTCAGCGGCAGCAGAGTCAACACACCTAAATTCCCACTGCAAATATTTACACGGATCCAGTACTCTGCAACTTTGTCCTACCCTGCTGCATTTTAAGACCTTGGCATTTATCGAAAATATGGATGTGACAGGCACCTGAGGCAGCACCCGGAGAGAGAAAATATTACTTTTGGAGGAGCTTCGTCTTTTAATGTAATCCAGTAGCATAAAGAAAATGAGTCCACATAAATGACCATACCAAGATAGTTACAGAGAAATGTAAACGCGTGAAAGTACCTTCTTATGGATATCAAAAGAAGCTGTAACACTGCTTTTGTGCAAATGTGGCGTCTTTCGGTTGTGCACTTGCTTAGAAAGCTTTCTAAGAAACAATATGAAAGACTCCTCGTGGATGTTCAGTGCTGCCGGCCCGTGACGCTGCTAAAAGGGTCAGGAAACCTCAGCCCCCCCCTGTCCGCTCTTTGCTCTGGTAAAACCACTCAGCTCCACTCCCACAGTCTCAGCTTCACATACACGATAGCTGATCAAAAAGTGGCCTCAACCCTCACTAATCCAGGTGTTGTGGATTATAGAGCTATGTGGGAGTACTATTAGCTGCCTAAAGAAAGAGAGAGATCAATGATGAGAGCGCGTGTCTTCACTACAAGGGTAAGTGTGGCTCGAGGGTGAATATAATGACGGGGGTATTCTCTGCAGACTCTAAGCCAGCAGCAGAGGGAAGGAGATGGGTGGTGGTGGGGGTGGTGGTAGTGTCGGCGGCGAGTGAAAGCAGAGCAGATAGAGAGCGAGTGAGACTCTTACTCTTACACCAACAGATGGAAGCTACAGTCATCAAGTCAATATTTACTCTTTCTTAATAAAAAATTGGCAGCATCGGCTTCGCTGATTCAGTAGCGGGCAGCAGGAGTATCTGAGCTTGTGTGAAAGAGGATTTGAGGAGTAAAAACAACACTTCAGTGATAATAACTGTGGCTCGACTCCACGCGTCGGTCTAAAAATACGTTGGGACGAACCCTCCCCTCTCTTTTGTTAAATGCACACACACTTGCAATGTGCACATTCACTTTACCCATGGCTCAATCCACTGTGGGGATACATGTGAACGCAATTTGCACTTCCAATTAAACTGTCGACCTTCGCTCCAGAATGCAAAACGTGATTCTGTACTGTCCTCTCCTGGATAGCTATTATTAACCATCCCAGGCCCGTAATAGAGAGACCACGGCTTTACAACGCACCGACGAGGATCTTTGCAGTCAGCAAAATTATCACATTTATCAACACTGTCAATACTTAAAAGTGGAAAATTAGCAGATACTTTACAGACTTATCGATCAAGCTTTTAATAGTTTATGTGTTTGCGTTACAAATGGGGCAAATGCAGGGAGGTCTTAAGTGTCTTCTTTACGTGTGTGCTAAAAATAAAGTGGAGCATTAGTGTGTTTTTGGGAGGATACCAGTCATTTACATTAAGACAGAGAGTACTGTGAGAGAATGAGTTAAGATTCTGAAAAGTGCAGAGTACATTAGGCGAGGGTTAGCCTAAAGCATCCCGCCCAGCCTCTAACACAGCTTCAACGCATGACTTGCTGGCCTGATCAGATGACTTGATAAACAGCAGGAATGTTGCTTCTTCCTCTCTCTACAACACTGCCCTTGTGGCGGTGTGTGTGTGTGTGTGTGTGTGTGTGTGTGTGTGTGTGTGTGTGTGTGTGTGTGTGTGTGTGTGTGTGTGTGTGTGTGTGTGTGTGTGTGTGTGTGTGTGTGTGTGTGTGTGTGTGTGTGTGTGTGTGTGTGTGTGTGTGTGTGTGTGTGTGTGTGTGTGTGTGTGTGATTTTAATTATATAGCAGTGATATAAAGTTGGTGAGGTTGGATTACGGATTATGTTTTTTGGTAATGTCCTGTGACATCATCATAACATGACTTTGTGTGTGTGTGTGTGCCAGAGGGATCTCTTTAGGCAGCCCACTACTCTACAAGATAGCAATTATGTAACACTTCAGAGATTAGCTTATCATTTACCCTGCTCAGCTCAGTTGAAATGCAGAACACAGTACATGACACAATTGTCTCTACTTTGTTGTTGACTTGGATAATCTAATGGCTGCAAGGGAATTCCTGCTATATATGTAGATGTCCTTGAGTGAAACAGCGTGAAGTCTTTAATATGGGCCTAATTTATGTCTTTGGGGTTTTTTTGGTTTGAAAGACAAAGCGGATTTTAATGGTGTTTTTTTTTTTTTTTTTTTTTTTTTTTTTTGGAGGCTTTCTTTGGAGTTTGTAACTCATAAACTGAAAAGTGCAAGCAGGGAAACAAACAGATTTTAGGTGGAGTATAAACACTGGGTTTAATAGGCGAATAGTTCCCTTCACATGGCTTTCCAAGCACTGCCAGAAATTTGTCAAAGAGCCTCGTGCATTTTTCATCAGCCACTTCTTGGATGTCATTTAAACAAACCTCTGTCCTTAGCACATAAATCCTTTAGATGGCTATCATAACAAACTGTAGAAGCAATGTGAAGTTTAGAAAAGTGTCACGAAGCACATCGTAAGAGGACAGATGTAAATTTTCCAGTGAAAAATGCTCAGAGATTTTCCTTAGGTGACGCAATTATAGCACATGACATAGACTAGGAAATTCTATATGCTGTATATATTTACTTGATAGGAAATTGTAAATTATATATCACATATTGCGTTCACATGCATATACAGTACATATATCTACGATTGTTCCTAGCACTTGCTGAATTATGAAGACATTTCCGCTTGCAGAAGACCATCTCTAGAGCTTCACAAGCTTTGTCTTTGTGTCCTATTAGTGCCTTCTAAGGTTCACCTGTTGCATATTTTTGTATTATACATTCATGTTTTTTTTAAAAGCAATGACAAACCAAGAGAGTACTGTGCCAGTTTCTCAAGTCACCTCTTGTTTCCTTATGTTTTGCTTCCAAGGAGCCAGAGTTTCTGTTAATTTCTTTAAAGGGGTCTTCGCATAAAAAAGTCACCTAACTCAAGGGGTGAACCAGTATTTTGTCTACATGTAAAAGTCAACTTGGCAAAGAACCTAACCTTTAGATGGCTGTATGTCTCCAGCCATGTATGAAACACGGTGGAGGCTCTGTCATGTTTGGGGCTGCATTTTAGTTAAAAGGATTTTGTTAAAATTAATGGAATTATAAATGCAGAGTAGTACTATCACAGCATGACAATGATCTCAAACTCACTGTCAGTGCAGTAAAAATATATCTGGATAGAAAAACACACAATGGAACAGTATCAGTCATTGGCCTCTCCAGAGCCCGGACTTTATTGAAGCAGTGTGGGATCATCATGACAGAACAAAACACCCAAAGAAGAGCTTTGAATGTCCTTCAAGAAGCCTGGAGAACTATTCCTGAAGACTGCTTAAAAACCTTACAAGAAAGCTGCCTAAAAGAGTTTAGAGTCTTTCAAGCTTGTTGGAATTGTTTAAACTCACATATATTTTGCCTTAGACACTGTATTTCCATGTCTGTTTTCATCTTTCAGTAAATTGCTAAACCCATTTCCCATTTTCTAGCAAAATCTAAATAAATGAGGGGTGGCTCAATACTTGTATTGCACAGTATTATAAATAAATAAAACTGAAAAGAGGCTGAACATCAAACACAGAACACAATAGTTGTGTGTTTCACTGAGAGTGGTTTCTTCCAAAATGTTATTTTTCTTGGCTCAGTAAGCACACACAAACTCCTTTTGTTTATGAAGCTCCTGTTATTATTTAGTCAACTTGCTAGAGTTTGAATTAACAATGAGAAGAAAACTGTATGAGCGGTTTCACTGCAGCACTGAAAGCAATGATTACTTTCACCTAAGGCCTTGAATTAAAAGCCTGTTCCAGACATGCACCTCATTATGCAAATGTACCGGTAATTTTATTTGTAATTTTTGGTTCGAGTCACTTTTCTGCAGAAGTCAAGATGACAATCTAATGAGGTCAAACATCCTGTTAGATCAATCTGTGGACATGTTGTTTATTATTACACAAGGTTATACTTAGGTTCCCATCAATTTGCTCTCCTCAACAGCTTAAAGTATGAACAAACATTCAGATTACCCAAAATGCAGTCGCTGTGCTTAACTCTTTACTGCCGTGTGATTTTTACAGCTAAAAGCTGATTAAATTTCATGCTACACACAGTGTGAAATGTTTTCTGCTCAGCAACTGAGAGCATATTGGTTACCGTGTTGAGGAGTTGGAGTTGCAGAGATCCAATCTTAACCTAATAGCTTACTCTGGCTGCTCTGTTTGTTCTTTAATGAAAAATAATTATCTTTTTTTGGTGACAATTTTTGATGAATGAGTGTAGTCCATTTCATTTTCTGTGGCAAATTGAATTTCCTGTCTTCCTCACAGTCAAAGGCACCCAGCGTTGTGTCATTGAAGTGTTTTTAATGTGAACTAGAAGCAGCTGCCTGGTTGATATTAGGAGTAATATAATACAACCCCAATGCATCTGTGTTAGAGTGTACAGTAGACGGTCAGGCTAATATCAGTGAGGTCAGATTATAAACATTCATGTGGGATGACATGTATTCATCATCTCTTGTCAATCCTTTGTGTGTTAATAGACAATATGAGTCCAGCACGGGGCTGGCAGACTCCACCACTAACAAGAAGAACAAATAAATGGAAGGGTAATATGTTTTGTAAAGTGCCAGGGACTTCTTGTCCTTGTCCGTCCTCACTGTTGCATAACACAAAAAATTTAAAATCATCTGTTACCATCTTGGCTCTGTGATTCAGCCACTGCAGTCTAGAAGCCAGTTAAATGCACAGGGCATCAGAAACAAATTGCTTTATGGTTATAATTGTAAAAAAGAAAAAGTGGCTGCATCTTTGCTGAATTCAGCCATGTTTGACCGGAAAATGAGAATGGGACCAATAAATGTGGTAGACTCAAATCATTAGACTCTCACACACCATTAGCAGCACATGTTTCATATTGTTATGTTTGGCTTGACTTGAAGCATTAGATAGCTTTTCAAGCTGTAAAAAAGTGTCGGCTGTGAGTCACATACGATTGTCTATGGGGAACTTTCATGGGAGTTTCACTAACGCAGGCAGCAATGCTGGCTGAAAAAGCAAAGTGTAAGTGTATGTTTGGATAAAATGACTCTGGTTTGCCTTGCTTTAGGATCATGGAAAAACAAGAACCTTTTATTTCATGTAGGTGTTTGCTGCTTATAGTGCCTACAGGTGAAAATGGGGTCCAAGTTTAAAAAAATGTTGAAATTATTTTTAAAGCTGTGAGCAAAAACATGATAATCACAACCTGCAACATCAGAGAGAGCCACGTTCTCTTTCTTCATGTCGTTTTTGCCTCTCACCAATCTCTTCTAATAGTACACCCTTTTTCAAATACCAGTTGCCAAACATTATGTGTGAATTACTGCTTCGTATGCATGTGTGTCTGCAGGTATACATAGACTTGTATTTGCAGAGGAGCAATAATCAGCTGCCACTCTAGAGACTCTCTCAGCTATGCTGACTTTAATGACCAAAGCATCCACCATATCTTAGCAACTAAGTCCAACTAAGTACGCAGCTTTGGTGGGAGCAGTGTAGCGGCACAACTTTGAAAATAAGAACAAAGGAACCACCCAGTCCTTTGCACCATTATGTTGGACAGATGAAAAAAGTAAAAAATTAAAAATTCTAAAATACACACAAGTATACATGGGTGGCACACCAAGACTGGATGTTTTTTTTTTTTTTTTGTTGTTTTTTTTGATGTATTTAGGAGAGTTTTTGGAGTTAAAATTGCCCAAGCTTTGTTAATAAATTCATAAATGTTTTTTTAATGACTTCTATAACCATTTTGCCTTTTTAAACTCCTTCAAAAACTAAATTTATGTTGTTGAGATGATTTTATAGAAGAACCTTTAGAAGGCATGAATCATATATCCACATTCACTTGTCTCTATCATGTGGCTCTACAGCTAATCAGCCAGTCCCCTGCTACCTTCTTACACCTGCATGAGCATAACCTCTGTTTGTGAAGGACGTGTTTTAGGGTGAACAGACATTTCTTTGAAAATGTCAAAAACACTCATGTGGAGAGAGATTGTTTTCATTTTTGAATGATTTTTTTTTTTTTTTTTTTTTAATAATGAACCTGTATTATATAACATAGGACAGATGGATGACTGCAGTGTTATAGATTCCTGGTCTGAAACTTAATCCCTACAGTATTTCATGTCATAGCAGCACAAATTATGCTGTGTAATAGCTATGAGCTATTAGCTGAGGTTGAATGGTTTCCTACCATTGGTCCATGCTAATAAAATCTACTAATTAGCCTGCACAATGGCGGAAGGGGAGAAGTGCTCTCCGTTTGTGTCTGATGTGCGCAGAGAGACCCAGACCTAATTTTTTCCTTGTTAAAGACAGTCGTCCATCATTCTCCAAGGCAAAGCGAGCGATATTCTCTGACTCACTAAGCAGAAAAATCCTCCAGCTCACCTTCTCTCTCTCTCTCTCTGCCTGCATTTTACTCTCTTTGGCTGCCTCTCACTCTTTGGCCCTCAGGGAGCTGGCTTCTGACAGCATCACACAGAAAAAATAAAATTGAAAAGTCAAAGTGTATGTGAAATGTTTTGGTGCCTGTGCAGCTTTGTCTTTGTCTGCTTGCCTTTCTCCCTTCCTCCATTGTTCTCTACTGCACTCAGGATGCCGCCCTTTTTGTCTTTACCTCCTATTTCAATTTCACCCACGTTCTACTGTGAAGACAGTAAAAAGATGATGTTTCAGGGTATTTATTCCATTCATGCCTGTGTGGGTCTTTCCGATGGATTGTAGTACATGAATCTATTGGGAGAAAAAAAGATGGAAAAACAAAAAAACCTCATAAATAGTTAAGAGAGCTTCTAGCACCACTCCTGGCATGACTCATTTTGTTTATACTGCAGTGTTAGCAGGAGTTGAACCCAAGTTCCAATGAATGGTGATAGTATTGAGTTCAAGTCTTTATATTTTAACACCTTCCACGCTACAAAACAAGTCCGTGTCCGTGTCCCCGTTTTCAAAGGTTGCAGAGAGTGGATATTCATCGAAGAGGTCATCTGGCACTATCACTAAAGTGGATGCAGCATTTTGGTTGCTTAAAATTAAGTTGTGTTGGAGTTTTGAGATTTTAAAGCCGGTTAAGCAACACCAGTTCTTATGGAGTCATTGTTATACAACTGTTGTTTACTCTCCATTTGCTTTTTAAATTATGCTGTTAAGTAAGTAAGAGGGTCAATATTTGCTGATGCGTTTTGATGTGTGTGACTTGGTGTTGAATCGAAGAAGACTTGAGGTATCCAGAGAGATGCATTTCTTTCATTTTTCTTCACAGTTTTACTGATGTTTGCAGGTTTGTCACTAAATAATTGTAATTTGTACGTTTTAGTCATATAAAAAATTGGGCTGGTGTTTATGCAGGTTATGACAATGGTGCTGAATGGTATACTGCACAACTTTACTATCACTATTCCTTGCAGTATAGAAGTATTTTACTCAAAATATTTTTATTGAGCAATTGAGGATACAGTTTACGAACGTATGGAAGTATTTTGATTCGTTTTTTTCCCTTTGGTTCTCGCCACAGCAACAAAAACAAACAGAAGAGCTCCACATGTCTGAATCGCTCAGAGGTTCATGATTTTGGATCTTGATTTTTAAATGTTGGTCTTTCATAAACGTTACTAATGTTGCTAATTAACCACAGTTAGTGAAACTGATTCTTAATAGGTACTGCATACCGAAAGGTCCTACTTAAAAGTTGTGCACTCCTTCAGCAGCTGCAGATCATGTAAAAGGTGAAAAAAGCCATGTTCTGGGGTTTAGAGTCACTGCCGCAGAGCAAAGATGAAACACAAACACTATTACTTAATTTGAATACTTCCATTCGTACAACAGATACTTCTCTGGGTAGTGTGTTACTTTCAACGGGTAGTTTTGTTTTGTTTTGTCTGCTAGCAGCAGTAACATTCACCGGTAACATTTAACTAGCTTGTGGATATTCACTACCTGGACTTTCATAACAGTAACCCTTCTATACTACAATACAATACAATACAAGAGGTAATAGACAAAGGAGTTCTTAAAAAAAAAAGAAACTTTATTGGATTTATAAATTACAGGCCAGTAAATATCCTGGCTTACAAAAAAAAAACTTCTTTGTTATAAACTTTATTGATGCATTTATGTTATTTGTGGTCAATGTAACAATGTGGTCTTTTTCATGTATGATTTGGATTGAATTTGATTAATGTTTGTTAGTATCTTTTTGGGCTTCTGGACGTGTCCAGGTCATTGAAGACTCCTCCTGTTGGTGGAATTTTACTGTTGGAATTTTCCACTTTCACTCTAGGATTTGGATGAACACCATATTTGGAAGGCTCCAATTAGTGGAGCACCACTAGAAAAGATTCGGTGTGTTGATAGATGAAGGCCTGCATACCAAAACATGCTCACCATGCCATGAGAATAAAGGCATTGGAGTTTGTTGATATTTTAGTTTATTTCACACTCTACATGTTGATAGTTATGAATACACCATCCAGATATTTGTAGTGTACTTCATGTAGCTAAATTTATGCACATAATAGAAACTCTAAGTCTTAATGCCATGGTGACAAGTTCTCTGCATTTTACAATAAAGTCTAAAATCAACTACTAACAGACTCATGTCTGTAACATTAAGTCATGTTATTTTCAGAAACTGGAAACGGGGATTCAGTAACTTCCAGTAGCCTCAACTGGAAACCTCACATTGACATAAAGACATAATCCCCGTAAAACTGAAAAATGTCATTTTTATGCTTTGATTTGTATGCAAAAAAATTATGTGGAATTATGTGAAATGCATAAATTTGCAAATGTAGGAGATATCAGCCAACTAGCTCCTGATGACACCTTCCAAATTGCATTACAGCAGTAGACTGGTGTGAGCTATTATAATGAAATGGTGATGTATGAAAGGTGAAATGTCACTTTAGTGTTAATGTTTGTCAAGCTTTCTATCCCTCAGTTTTCAGTCTGGTATTCCTACTTTAGTCCTCTGAGAAAACCCACTATCCTGCATGACACAGCTGCACACAAAAACAGGGGGAGGGATTTCTCAGAGTCCTCCTTTGGTCATTTGGAGAGCTGATGTTATTTAATGTCCCTTCAGAGTCGCTCTCAACATAGTTGCAATCGGGGGCCAAATGAGAATTATCATCTCAGTGCCCTGACAGGTGCTGCTCATGGCAGCAAAGCAGTCAACAGCGTGTCCCACAGAGAGCTGTGCGTCAGCCTTTGGGTTGGGTCGATTTCCTGAGGCGGGGACATATGCCGTTAGTACTTGAACTGTCATTCTCTTCACCTCCAGACCAGTTTATGTGAGGCATTTTGGTGTAAGCTTGTATGTGTAGAGTGTAGATAATTGCGTATTATTTTCAGATTAGGCTATTTCAGGTAACACGGATAATGTCATTTCCCCGGCCAGATCCCATCCTGTGATACCTGCGGGAGTGTGTGCGGTTGGCAGTGTTGTTGTTTTAATCAGCACCCCTGTGTGCTTCCCCTGTAAAGCTGTCATTTGTTGAGTGATGGTCGGCACAGCTGTCACTGTTTATACCATTTAAATCCTGTGACAGGCAGGGGAGAGATTAGCAGCCTCTTACCTGTTGCTTTAATCAAAGGAATGATTACCGCACGGCTGGATGTTACTTAGAATAGCACCTACTAAAAATACACTCGTGTGCATGTGTGTGTCCGCACAGATGCACAGAAAGAAGAGATGTAGCAAGAAACATCTATTTTTTGTTTGATATTGTGTATTCATGACTGAACCCTTTTAGCTGTGCTACTGGTTGGAGTTTCCATGGTAGCACAACTGAGTTCCAGTTTGTTAGCTTTGTCTGCTGAAAGTGTAAAATATCTGTGTCCACTCAGCAGCAGCATCGCTTATTTTCTTCTACTTATTATTATCCCTAGTAACAGCAGCAGTAGTATTTTACATGTTTTCTATGTCGGTTCATTCTTACTTCAATGGATAAAAGAGGCCTGGTGAAAAAGCAGGACCCAAGTATTGTTAACCTGTTCTTTTTATAGGGCTCTTACTAAATTGCTTAGCAGAACATGAATATTGGTGTCTGTACATGTGTCATGGCTTTTTTGATACAGTGTATCCACTGATGCTCTGCCCTGGCTGAAGAGGCCTGTGAACAGCTCTTGTCCAGTGAGTCCACTTGACATGTGGAATATTTGATCTACATAAGCTGTGACTGTGGGAGAGGCCTATCTACATGAAGAGGGGGAGAGAGGGATCGGAGGCAGATGACTCAAAATAGATGGTGCCAGATCAATACCAAGCTCTGTATTAACTTCATTAAATGGGCCTGCTATTTGCAAGGCCCAACTGATGCTGGGATTTTTTGGAGGCGATTTTTTTTAGATGTAGAGTGAGGTCAATAATTGCACAAAACACAATTTTTGCAGTTGTACTTCCATAAATCACCACTGTAAATTTTAATTCAAACAGTCAATAGGTGACTCAAGTGCAGCGTTTCAGCTTTAACACTATTTTTTTGGCTGTTTTCTTTTGTTGTTTGTTTACATTTTTCATTAACTAACGTTGGACTGACGAGCAGTTTCATGGCCAAGTCAAGCTTGTTCCCTCATTATTTCATGACAAATGATGCAGGCATAATATCTGAAGTTATAGGTTTTTACTCTAAATTTAAAAACAAGGTGCTAAGAGATGTCAGTGCAAACCAAGCAAACAAACCTATGTGAGAGATCGCAAAAACCGTAGGTGTGACCCCATGAAGGGTCTGGTGCAAAATGAATGAACGCACCGACCAGCTCAGCAGCACCAAAAGGCCTGCAAAACCACAGAAGACAACTCAAGTGCGTGACAACAGAGTTCCATTGTTGAGGAAAAACAACTTTACAACATCTAACCAAGTCAACACTTTCAAGGATGTAGGCGTATCACTGGCAAAGTCTACAATCAAGAGATACCTTAATGTAAATACAAAGCATGTACAATGTAAATACAGCAGGTTCATAAGGTTCAAACCACTGGTTATACTCCAGAACAGGAAGGTCAGATTATACGGCACAGTTTGGACGGATGAAACCAAGATTAACTTTCAGAGTGATGGAAAAGGAAAAGTACGGAGAAGGGAACAAACATGATCTGAAGCGTACCATATCATCTGTCAGACACGACGGAGGTAATGTTATGGCATGGATATGTATAACTGCCAGTGGCATTAGGTCACTAGTGTTTATAGATGATGTGACTTCTGAGAGAAGCACCAGGATGGATTGTACTACACTTGCTACACTCTCACCTCAGATTCAGCCAAATGCTGCAAAATTAATCAGACAGCATTCACAGTGCAAATGGATAATGACC
Source organism: Oreochromis aureus (assembly GCF_013358895.1). Lineage (NCBI taxonomy): Eukaryota > Metazoa > Chordata > Actinopteri > Cichliformes > Cichlidae > Oreochromis > Oreochromis aureus. Next base: position 4,522,822 of record NC_052956.1, read on the forward strand.
CAAAGCATACTGCTGAAATCAAGAGTTTAAGTAAATAAAATATTCTTCAGTAGCCATGTCAGTCACCTCGTCTCAGCTCAGCATCTTTTCAGTTATTGTATGCAGAATTGAAAGCAGACAAGCAGCAAGTGAGGGTGGCTGCCGTAAAGCCTCATCATCTTAAAGGAGGAAATGCAGCATTTTGTCATGTCCACTGGTTCTAGACTTCAGGCAGTCATTGACTGCAAAGGACCTCTATCCAAATATCAAAACAGTCCATATATTGACATTGTGTTAGTTTCTCTAATTAATTTGGACAACAATTGCAGTATGTTTAAAGCTGGAACTCATGAGAGGAACCTGTCACAAAACATATTTCTTATTGGGCTTTCAAAAATCTCCACATTAACAAGCAATCATAACCCCAGATGGAAATACAACCTTAAGAGCAGCAACTTTCCCTCACTTTACTTGTTGAAATCTAGCTTCTGCTGTCTACACTTATCTGGCAAAGTTTATCTTGCAAAGGGATTGTATAAAGAAACCATTACTGGCCTGTTCCTGTTCTAGCGATGTGATGGTGATGTGAGAGACACAAGCAGAATCACGGTCACTCCTAAGTACAGGAAATGATGAGGAATTTTTCTTGTCTTCAGGCCTGAGGTACCAGATGCCTTGCCAAAAGGGGGATTATCTTCTCTTTTCCATCTATAGTTTGGTTCTTGTTTCACTCATCCGCGTTCCCTCTCTGTCTGCACCTTTTGACCCAATCTGTGCTTTACATTTACGTTTTAAGCTTTTAGCAGACTCTGTTTTATTTTCACTGACATACCTGCCTCTCAGAAGCTACCGCAGAGCAGATGTGGAGGTGGTGCCGTTTGTCTAATTTGCCAGCTCATTTCCACCAATCTCTCTGACAGAGGCAGCCTTTCTTACGGGAAGCGCCTTCCATTAAAAGTTTATTTAGCTGAAGCCAGAGGAATGATTAAAATTCTGCACTTGCCAAATAGGATGAGGAACATTACTGGGGAGCTGGTGACTACACCCCAGTGTGTGCGTTGTGTATGTGTGAACAGTTGTGTAGGAACATGCTCGTGTACATCTTTTTTTCTGTCAGTGTCTTTCCTAAAGGCACCACAATCATCCGTAATATGAGTGTAAGTGTATGAGATGAAGCTGAATAATGAAGTTAGCACGTATCTGCAAATTGGACTTAATTTCTTTTCTCTCCCCCTCCTGTTTGCTTTTTTCTCCTCTCTTTCTAGAGTGGTCCACTGCTATCTTCCAGTGTTTCCCCTCCCCTCAGTTTTCCGTCTCCCTGTCTGTCACCTGGTAAGTACTCTCAGATTCACCTCCCACATATACAATACAGAGGCTTTCAGTTTTTCATTCCTTTATGTAATCATCGGCTCCCTTGCTAGCTTGAACTACAAATTGCTTTAACCTTTGCAAACAGAGCACAATTTCTTGTTAATGTACATATTTATGGCACATGACAGCGTGGTAGGTATACAGTATACATAGTTATGTTGAGTACAGTTAGTAGTCATTTGTCTTTTCAATTCAGCGAAGTGTGTTAGACAGTGCAGGATTAGCCTAACAGACAAGACTTAATGTTGTGAGTTAACTGAGCCAGAAATCTGTGTGAATAATGACCAACTCAGTCAATGAAGCATGAGCAAATTATGTGCCGGAATAGGGAAAAACATCAAGTTATTAAGTGATATTTCACACAATTCTGCTAAAAAGTTGAATAGATTTTAAAGTGTCACAGAGAGACATACACTCAGTAATTTTGAATTTTGCGTGTACACCAAAGAAAAAACAGCACAGTGCAGCAGAAAACTGAAACAATCTTTCAAAAGTGGATAAAAACACCAACATTTGCTTTTTTAGTCTCTGTCTATGCATTATTGTGAAAAATCCAGCTTTCACAAATTTCCAGTTTACCATCATTTCCATCCAGGAAATCAGAATTTCAACCACTGGATACATTTCAGAGGTTTTACTCGTACTCTCTTTTTAATCCTTTTGACTAGAAGTGAGTGAAATTTATAACTTAAAAACTTCTTCAGAGCTTCTTTGTTTCAAGTAAAACTCTGACTTGGATGTTTAACATTCATCTTGTGATAATTTATAGTCGTTTGATGAATTTCCGTTAGCTCCTTTACCTTTAGCTCGACTCTCTCACGCTGTCAGACCCTGTCATCAATATTTTTCACAGGCTAACACAGTGAGACAGATAATTTACTGTTACCATACACCAGCAGTCACTTTAGAATCACCCGTTAACCTGACAAACGGGTCTTTGGACTAACTGTGCTGCCCAGCTATTTATTATATGGGCCAACTCATATAAATAATCTAATACTATTTTTTTTTCCTCTCACCTAACACCCAAAGCACATCTTATACTGCACCCACAGACACTTTTTTTTTTTTTTTTTGCACAAATAAAAACCCCACTGAATGCATCAGGGGGTATCTGGAGTTCAGTATATTGCCTAAGAACATTTGAGCTCAGGGTTGAACCACTGACCTTCTGAACAGGAGGCAACTGACTCAAAATCCTGAGCCACCATGAACAGCAAACTTTCTGGGGGCCATAGGAGAGAACTGGGTAACCAGTGAGGAGAGTTAGTGGTGCATCGAGGAGATGTAACTGGAAAGAAAAAGGATTACTTGTACTACCATGCCCCAGACCCACTTAAAAAAACAGAGTTACAACGTTGACTTCCACATAGTTTAAAAATCATACATCTTTGACTAACATAAGAACGACCAGTTTAGTTTATCTGAATTTTGGGGGGTTTTTTGCCTTTGTTGATGGCCATATTGAAAATGGCTCCACGTTTTCAGATGGCTTATTAAAATAATTTTTAAAAATTAATTATAAAACTGTTTTTTGCAAATACCAGTTTTACTCAATTTTACTACTTGTGTCCATTTGAACAATTTCTCTGCAAGGTGAAGTTACTGGCTGTGCTGACAAAATGTCAACTGGTTAATTGTTATATCGTCTGTTCCTTGACTGTGTGCTGCACTGTGGCTGCTCAATGCCGCTAAAACTTAGGGCGAAACCTTATCCTTACAGCTTTAAATCATTCTAAGTGCATAGATTAGAGCGTATTACATCAGATATATGTTTAATTACAGTGAAAACATAATTATACAGTCTTTTAAATAAAGATAATTAAAAATATGTCTTCAGTTGGAGTGGCAGAATAAACTAAGTCTTGTTATGCACTGATGGTGCAAGTATAGGACAAGCAAGGAGTAATTTACTTTCACCCACTGAGGCAGGTGTTGCAACATTTTTTTTCTGTTGTAATAATCAGTAAAAATCCTTTTTGCATTCAGTAGCTGTTGAATCTGAATGTGGGAAGAGACTGGTATGAATACCGGCACTCACTTATAAGTATTTTTTTATTCAAATGGATTGTATAGCAAGACAAACACTCAGTGAACAGCCTGGTAATGTTTATAAGAAGCTCCAGTGTATTTCTGCAGAAAATGAAAATACATTTTATTATTAGTTTTTATTGTAATATAAAGCGGGTAGTTCAGGGAGAGCTTTTTCAATGTACCCAAGAAAGCATCAACGGGACAAGTCGCCTTCAATTTGTAAATCCCAGTTATCTCCTATCACCAGTTAAAGGGCTTGTTTACTAGAATCGAGGGACTCTGTGGATCTGTTTTTTATGGCTGTGCTTATGTGTGTGGCTGGGGCTTTTAATGATAGGGGTAGATGGTCTGTGTTTAGAGATGTGTGTTCTCTGGTATTGCCTCAGGGGCTGGAAGGATTGGGTGGGCTAGTGAGTCCCCATGTCTCTAAAAATACCCTCTGGGATCCCATTCAGAGGCTGAAATGTGCCTATTTGTGTGTGCGTCTACTGCAGCCAGGCAAGCTAGAGGCTATTACTGGCCAGCAGGGTTGCTATGGAGACCAGTCGTGTCAGAGAGGAGCAACATCTGTGGGCTGTTTGTTTGTCGAGACAGGTTTTCCTTTTTCTGTCTCGCGTCTTTCTCTCTCTTTTTTCCCCCCTGTCAGTCAGTGCCAGGGAAAGACTAACGCTGCATGTTTTCAAGGTTCATGCAGAAGTCTCAGTCTCTCATCATTAGAGCTTTCACACATTTGTAAACAGCATACTTGCATATTGAGCTGATTTAGAAGCTGCGCTTTCTTGGGCAATAGTTTAGCTGTCTCTGCTCAATCATGCTCACAGTAGGCCCTTGGGCTGTCAGTCAGGAGGGACTTGGGGGGGGCTTTTTTTCACTGGGTTCACACCAGTGGAAAGGTCAAATTCTGGGGAAGCATTTAACCCCTGCTCCTTCATGCTGCCTCTCTCCTCAGCTCCCCTCTCTATATGGACATGTTCTATTTCCACTGCTCCTTTCTCCTGGCTGCCTCATCGGCAGCTCAGCGGGGCACAAATTCTCTTTTAATAGGTACATATTTGGGCAATAGGAGAAGTCCCATATTTGTGAGCAACCCACTCGCCCACCCCCCCTCTTTCTATCCAGTTTCAAGTCTTCAAAGCTTCTCTTCATTGCACATGTTCTCTCTTGGTTATCCTTAATTTTTCTGTCCTCTAAGATGGAGCACAGTAATGGCAGTGGGTGGAGGGTGTGCATCTTTGGCAAACAGATGTGACAGGGCACTTCCCAAATTAAATTTGTTCTTTTGAGCATCCTTTAATTTGGAGCATTTTAATCCTGTTAAGGTCTCTGGCTCAGCATGGTGCTGTTTTTGCAGCAGCACCACAAACTGGTTTGAATGTTTATCATGAATTCAAGATGCTTGAGTTTATCTGACACAATGAAATGTTTTTCAGATAAAATTCAGATGCCGCTCAAGCACTTCTAGTAGTTCACCCAGAATATTATCTACGTATGTGTATCCTCAGTAATCCTGACCATATTTGGGGAAACCTGGTCTTGAAGGGCCCTCTGCATTGTGTGTGTAACGGGGCAGAGCGAACCTTCGACCTCCTAATCCAGTCTAAACGAGACCCTCATGCACACGTGCACGCACAGACACACACATGCATCACAGCTGAGCAGTGAGTTTGTGATGTAACAGTCATTTTTGGAATAATGTGGTATTTTCACTCTGCAAAGGCCAGTTATCTAACATTCATCCCCAAATTAACAGGCTCCTACCTCCATCACCTCAGAGTGATACAGCAATCCATTTACGCCAAGATTAGACTAAGCTGTGAGTTTGATTCTGATTGTGTCCCCAAATGCCTCTAGTTGTATTAGAATATGCATATCATCCCCAAAAGTACCTCCTCAGTGATAACTAATTCAATTAGAGGCTGACACTGCTCTATATTAATGTGAACCTAATGCTTGTGTTGAGACAAAAGCATTCTGAGTGTTACTTCCAGCAGCACATTGCATGAAAGGTAGTCATTAGAACTATGGCATTTTAATTACATGTTAAATATTTTGTCTATGCTTCTACATTAATGCCTTTTTAAAATTAAATGCACAGTCTTCTCTCTTTAATGCCAGTGTTCCGGTCATATTTCTATTATTAACCAGACACGGATACCATCTCCTCAGCATCACCTCTTGAAAGATGGTCTTTTCCATATTCCATTTGGGGGCTTCAGTTTCACATATTCATCACTCTGCAAAGACAGAGTGAGGATTTCTAGTTATATTTTTGGACTCTATTTTCGCCGTAGCACTCGTCCTTTGCAGAGCTTCTTGAAAGCATCACTGACGTATGGATCGCCAAAGTAATGTGAAAGTCTTTTGTAATTTGTCTGCTTCTGTCAACTTCCTTGTTAAATTTCTGTCTTCAGATGGCAAGAGAAGCTTTGACCAGTGGCACGTGTGTCAGTCTTAAGCTTGGATTAAGTGTGCTAATGTGTCAGCCAGGCCCCTTTACCTCACCACATTCAGGGGACTCCCTGACACACAAACACACATACATGCACACACAGACAAACAAACAGTACTCTAAATGTCTGCGATAAAGATTCTTGATAACCCCGGGGACTACCCTCGCCCTTCTCTTAATTCCTTGCCTCCCTCCCTCCTCCTCCTCTTTATTTCCCTTTGAGAGGCCTCAGTGTTCCTTCAATGAGGGTAGTCATAGGCCCTGAGGTCAGCAGACTCTAGCTCTCTTTTTGTCACACACATATAAACATACTGATATCCACACTTTGGCAAAGGCTTTGGGCTGTCATTTATGAGGTGGATGCTAAGTCTAGTAGGATGTGTGTTCATTTTTCATGTAACTCAGTTTGGAAGAGGGTGAATATGATGGCTATATATAGAACTTTATCAGTCTGCTTTGAGTATGGAACGACACTGGAAAGTGAAGTTACTCATTGAAAGTGAGGGAGATCCTACTGCTTGTATTTGCTTTGGGAAAGTGTGGTGGTTATTGTGTGTGTGTCTGTGTGTGCGTGCATGTGCTCTGTAGCACCACAGTTGGGCGTTGTAGTGAGTGTGTGTGACTGAAAGACAGCCAGTTTCCATCACAGGCTGAAGTTTGATTATGTAACCAGGGACTGAGAAGCATGAGTGAGCAGGGTGATCCTCAACTATAAAAGGCAAAGAAGATGGGTAGAAGAGGGTCATTTGGTGTGGAAAATACATTCTTCCCTTCAACAGTATAATAATACTTCTTTAGCTACAGTCCCAGAGAAACAAATGTTGATTACAGTTTTTTATATGCACTGCCCAAGAGAACCCTCTATCAGGAATTTGACATTGGAGAGACATTTATTCTCCCGTTCGTGTGCAGTCTCTGTGGCCCCCACCAGTTTGTGCTTGGTTTTTTTTGGTTTTTTAGAAAGGTTGGGCTCACATTGGAATTTCTAATTGCAGAAAAACAACTAGGAGTGGGAATCAAAGTGTAACTCACAGGACATTACTAAAATGATAATAACGGGCGTATTATACTTATTATAGAGTGCCAGAATCTATTGAAAATATACTAGAGGCATCAATGTTTTTTCTCAGCCTAATAACAATAAATGTACAGTTTTAACTAAATTACTTGTTATTACCACAGTTAGTGTTTATGACCCTAAATGGCCTAAAATTGACATCAGTTTTCACTATCACTATCCAGTTCAGTTTCATTTACATAGTACCAAATGACAACAAAAACTGCTTCAAAGTGTTTATATTGTAAGCTAAAGAGAATAATGGAGAGAAAACCCCAATGACCAAACACTTTGCAACAGTGGGGAAGAAAAACTCCCTTTTAACAGGAAGAAGTCTCCAGCAGATCCGACTCCGGAGGGGCCGCCCCCTGATTGAGGTTGACGGGAGAACTACACTCAGTATTTCAGTACACACACTGAAAGCCACCTTATAGTTTCTCCATAGTTCATTGTGATAACACTGTTATCACTGAGCTACCTTGGTCGCCAACACAGTCCACTGATTGCCTGTACCACAGGAGCCGTGTGTCAGTTCTATATCTTATTCGAGAGCATCCTGCATCTGTGGCTGTAATTTAGTTGCAGTGTGCAACAATTCTCGACTTTAATGATGAGTCAGGGGACGAAAACAAACCTCTTCATTTTGAAGAAATCCATCTGTGGTTTATCTGAAATGTGCAATCCACTTATGTTTAATGAAGTATGTACGAAGCCTGTAATGTGTTAAAGAGAGGCCATTTGTTCGTTATTTCTCTGTATGTTATTAAAGAAACGAGGAAGAGCGTTGGTTGTTTTTTTTTCTGCTTTTGAATGCACAGTTTATCCAACACAGTCTGGATACTCTAAAGTGAGTTAACCTGTGAGATAACAGTGTCTTCTAAAGGGTCTTTTAAACAGTACTTTCCTGTTAGCAATTCTTCAGGCTAAGAGGACTAAGTGGGTTTAAAAAAACAAACTTAAACACTCATGCGGCGACAGACACATTGACACTACTTACTTAAAAAGTCAAACAAGCCTAGTCAAACACAGGCACACACATGAAGTCACGCACACAGGCGGTGAGGCAGCAGAAGCCCCAGTTAGCACTCACTCATTGAGCAAAGAGGAATCCAAATGTGGATCAATTGAAATGAGTAAAAAGGGAATTTCACTAGCGATTAGCGGCGGGTTGCACCATTCAGTTTTCCATTCACTCCTCTGCTCACTCTTTCATCAGCCGTCGATTCTCCTTGCTCAGCTTGCCGCCTGCATGCCAGGTTTTGTGCAGAGCTGCACTTGGACATGCTAAGGTGCGATAGCCTGTGAAATCAGAGATCTTACACATTTTATACACAAGCTAGAACAAGCACACCACATCTCACTCTTTTTTTTTGTAGTAGCACGGTTCCTTAGTAAACACTGCCCCCTCCGTATCACCGATTGTTATGGAAATGTAAAAGCGGACACAGGCGTTATTAACATTTCACTCCTACAAGCTGCTTGCTCAAAGAAAATAGGTCTTGTTGGTATAATAAAACCATGAGCTCCTTTCAGGTCTCTCACTGAATTAAAGACTGCTTCTATCCAGTGTAAACAGTCACACTTGTATGATATTGGCCTGCTCCTCACGGCGTGAGCACAGCATGCCTGATGCGTGCAGAAAACTCTGAGCAAACATGAGTGCGAATCAATCTGATGGTCCTCATGGTAATGCGATTAAACAAACCTACCACCACCAGAATATTGCCTGGCTGTGATATTGAGTGAATGTTACAGACTTCATCTCTAACACAGATGCCTCATAGCAGCAGCCTGTTGCAGTTTGTTCCCAGTGTTTGAATAATGCTCTTCTTTTTCTGTATGCTCTGGTTGGTGATTGGCCACCATAACGCAGATGTTTGTTTTGTTTTGTTTGTTTGTTTGTTTGTTTGTTATAATCAAGCCAATTTAGCTGACAGTCTTTTTTTTTTTTTTTTTTTTTTTTTTTGCTCTTTTATTCTATTTTTATATAAACCACATGACAAAGATGTTTAAGGTGGCATTACTGTGGCTGATGTTTAAAAATGCTTCCCTTTTATTTTATCCTGATGACCACCTTTTCATACTATGCGAGGCTTCCTCCCTTTTTACTCTTTATATGTATTTAATATGTGTACACTCTATTTTCTTGTTCTAGTACATTACAGCAGCAATATGATATTTTTGTATTTTTCTGATTTTATTTTTGTGCATACATTTGTGTAATCCAGCAAATGTTGTGCAATTGCTTCAAGGTAAAATGAAATGGGTTTTTCACGCAGTGAAAGGAAAGGCATTCATATCTTATTGGGAATTGAATCTGACCAGTGGCTCTGTGGGTACTGTTACTAAATGATGCGCTCCAAACACGAGGCTGCTGTAAAATAATTGCCAGACCTCAGTGTTTGTGCACACCTCAAACTCGTCGGCTGTATTGAAACATGTAGAGGTAGCCTTGATCATGAGGCGCAGGAATTACTGTCAGTATTCATCTTCAGCAACAGAATACTTTAACTTGTTTGCAGCATGTTGTACACACATATAATTTGGTGAAGACTTCATATGCCAAAGACCACACAAGCATCATCAGAACATGTGACATTTGACTGCTGTCCCTTCCTGTGTTTGCATTGTGCTCTGTGTGATGAGCTAAAAAAACCTGTTTGTGTTGACTCACAGAGCTAACAGAGACAATAAATAGATGGAAAAGTGTCAGAGTTGTGAATGTTTGAGTGACTGTAATGCGTTTTCATTATATTATTGGATTACATATTATCATTGCAGTATTGCAAGCATTAACAAGAATTAGCAAATTGATTATATTGTCCTGTGAATGTGAAGCCTATTGTGCTGTTAGAAGGATGCTTTTTGTGTTATAGTCTTTGGAAGTGATTGTCAGTCCTATTAAACTGATGAAGGTTCAGTCTGGCTTTTGGTAATACTGGGATTTGAGCGAAATGTGCAGGAAGAAAATTGTTCTCAGTCGCAGGGGATTTGTTTTCCAGTGAGTCAGTCCAGGTGAGTGGTTAGATACGTGTGTCCTAAGATGGGTTCAGCCTCAAGGGCAGTGATGACCCTAATAGTGAAAGAGGAAAATTGATGGTATTGTCACAGGAGAGGCGGCGTAAGTTGCACACATGATGGCTGCAGACACCATTGAGGAGTAGCTGTTCTTGTTTAGCTCTTGCAGTGTGGTGTCTGCATGGTGATAACAAATCTTGCATATGTCTGCACGCACCCTCACATTCACCCTCTAATGATGGAATTTACATTAGATTTTTGTGGCCTTCTCTATGTAGGCTTCCTGTATGTGTTTATTTTTTCCCAATCAAAATAACACTAGGGTGTATAGACTTGTTTGGTGTTTAATAAGTACTGCCAGATCCAAAATGCTTCCAAGACTGTACAAAAAAGCATGCATGCCGTCATTTTCAGTCTCAAAGCCGCAAGACAAGATAAATATGCTAGATGAATACATAAGAGGACATGATATCACTCTGTGATATTTACTGTATAGATTAGAGACCAGGATGCCACAGCGAGTCCATAATAGAACTATATGTACAAGTGCAGATTTGTACATAGGCCAAGCTTTGGAAAAATACAAACCATATTCCACTATCATGCCAGACGTCAGTGTTACAGTGTGTTTGACTTTCACAGGGACACCAAGCGAACAGCGTGGGTGTGGAATGGAAGCAGAAATTGAAATATATGTTACAGTGTGTGCATTCTCGTTATGTACACAGAGCTTAGCTGCTTTAAGTTTAAACAAACTTCATTCTCCTGACACTCCTAAGTTCCAAAAATCTTAGGCAACTGAACATATTATAATGAAAGTGTTCACATTGGATCTTATGGTCTAAGTGATGCACAGCTCTTACTGTGAAAATTCTCTTTTCAACAGACTTTTTCCCTGTATTAACAGTTTGGCTCTCAATTTGAAAGTGTCATCCATCCATCCATCCATCCATCCATCCATCCACCCACTTGTCCAGTTCAGGGTTATGGGTGGTCTGGAGCTTATTCCAGCTGTCATAGGGTAAACGACAGGGTACACCCTGGATAAATGACCAGTTTTTGCAGGACTAACACAGAGAAACAGAGAACCATTCTCACTCACTTTCATCTCACATACTTAAAACAGGTCTGTGTCATCAGGTCTTCTAAATAGTGGGTGTGTACGCTATGTGTGCAGAAAATGAGAAATTAATTGAATTAAGGCTGTTTCTGTTATTGATTACTTTTTAATTACTTAAGCCTCCCTTGTTCTTATAGAACAGATGGTGGTTTCCAGTCATGTGAAGCTGAGAAGCTGATGTTTTGCACCTGTTACAGTAATATTTCTGACAAACACTGCCTTTCTGGGGGTTTTTCCCCAAGCACCTGGTTTTCAAATCTGCTTTTTAAAACATCCCTTTTAAGTGATAACTACAACTTGAAGCGCATAACT